>NC_134216.1:31145000-31295000 GCF_965140235.1 Caretta caretta
GGCTTAGCTTTTACCAGACACCCCAAACTCTGGAGTGCTCCCTCTGCCCAGTCAATGCAATTACCACCAGTAAATGCTCATTTTTCAGGCCCAGAAGCAATGCTCCACTGTGTGGAGCTGCTCCATGAATGCCAACAACAACCTGGCATTTTATTCACTGTGTCCATCAGCATCCAGTTGTCATTGCTGAACCTCCCCTCTCCTTCTTTCTCGCAACCCTGGTTGTAGTAGTACTCATTGAAGTGTCACAAACACAGGAGAATTGAATGTCCTGTATTAGCAATGGTCATTAGAATTGCACTGAGCTCTGCTGGGTCCATGTTTCTGCCAGAGAGATGATGGAGACTGAAAAGCAGGATGTGGGAATGACTGTAGGAGTTTTTAAAAATGGCACAAAAATTATGGGATGGAACAAGCATTATGGGATAGAGAATGTGATCTTCTGGGAACTTGACTCCTAGTTTCCCAGAAATCCCTTGGCAAATTGTTGTCTCACAAAGACTTGCAAAAATGTCCCACAAGGCATTGTGGTGGACAGTGGTGTAGGGCACACTGGGACACCTACCCATGGTACACAATATTTTCCATTGACACAACCACTTGTGAGGAGTATGCACAGCAGTGCTGCAAGCAGAAGATATACAAAAGTTGGTGGCTGTACACGATCATAACTTGCTGTGACAGAATGCACCCAGTATTCACACCCTATACATTATTGTAATAATCTTTGTACAAAATATGCCTTGTGAGGTATCATCTGAAAACTAATAACTCTCTGGTCAATAACATCATGGTGAAATGTATGTACAAAATGCATATTCTGAGTTATAACCATAGTCTGAAATTAGGAATGAAATGTGTTTACCAGACAGGTCTGGGGAGGCTGTAAACCTATTTCTTAAAAATAAAGGACAAGCTGACATCTCTAGCCAGGTGTTATCAAAGTTGATTGGTAATCACTGGTCAAGTAGCAATTCTTTGGCAGCTAAGGGGGGCAGGAACAGACTAATTTACATTTCAACAAACAGCAACATGGAACCTCTTTCACTACAAGAGTTTATGCTTTCATGCCTTCCTCACAGCTGGAAGGGACTTTATCTAGGGGTAATTGCAAGGAAAATGTATTTCATAGAGTGACTGGACTATAAAAGTGAGGGGTAAAATACCCCAGGTATTCCCTCTTTCTCTGTCTCTCTCTCTCTCTTTCACCTAAGAAGACAAAGGAACTAGCCTTTTGGACTGTGGGGGCAGATGCTTTATTTGGTAAGCCATGTTACTGGGAACACGTGGTAAGGATTTTACCTTGAACCAAGTCTAGTTTTTTAGTTTTAGTTACTATAAAGTGTTTTATCTTTATTTCTCTTGTCATTTCTGACTTTAGTGCCTTATGCTTGTGCTCACTTGAAATCTATCTCTTTGTAGTTAAATAAACTTGTTTTATTTTTAATCAGAATTAATCCAGTGTTGTGTTTATACTGAATGGTTTGGTAACTCCAATTAAAGTAGCAAACTGTTGTACACACATCCTTTATAGGGGCAATGGACCTCTAATATCGGAACTGTCCAGGAGAGGGCTGGACAGTACAGAATACACGTTTTGGGGAAAATTCGGGACTGGGAGTATGTTGGGGTCACCCTGCAAGGAGTAACCTAGGTTGCTGGAAGCCAGAGTGTAGCTGATGTGTAGCTAGCAGGCTGAAACTACACCCAGACACTCAGGGTGTGACCTGCATGCTGTTTCTGAGGGGCCCAGGTTGGGAGCTACAGCAGCAAAGCATTGTGAGGAACCCAAGGTTGTAGAGTAGGTGGTGACACAGTCCTTCGCTAATCTGAATTGCAGCCTGGATTGTGATGCTTATGTCATCCAAACTTTGCAATGTAAACATGATTTCAGTTTTTCCTGCTTACATCCCCTTGTGCTTACAAGCTGAGATTCCCCCCATGCTAAGGCAGACAGTTGAAATCAGTTTGACAGATACAGCAATTTCCTGCAATATATTTGGGAGATCTTACTGTATTCATGTTATGTATCACTGTTGATCAGGAATTATATGTAATTCCATGGGGGAGGGTGACAATAGCCCTACAGGAACTAAAAACATTGAGGGATGATTAGGCAAATTCACTCCACCTGTGATCAACAGATAAATAAAGGATTGTTGGATAAATAGCTGGTGTTTAAACTGACTCAAGGCCTTCTTCCTGAGTCAGAAAATGGACAGAACCTTCTTTCCAAGATAGGGGTGGAGCAATCCTTAGGGAAGGATTTGAAGGACTGACACCTGTCAGAACCTAAGGCTGGAGTTGGGGTGACCTCTGGTAAGTTTTTTAGCATGCATGCACATTCTTTAATTGTTGTAATATGTTTACTCTGTAACACTTTCACCTTAAGAATAAATGTGCTTGCTTAGAAAGAGCTGTGTGGTAACTTATAACAGTGGGCAATTACTCTGTTTAGAGCCTCTGGAGAGAAAGCAAAGTACATACAGTGGCCTGGTGAGGAAGTCACGCTTGCTGAGAATCATCCAGTGAGGGCAGGGAACTGTGTAGCATGGAAACACCCCAATCAGGAGGGAGAGAAAGACAGGTCTCCTCGAGGGATGTCAAAGGTTAACCAGCAAGCTTTAGGCCTACCATTAACCGGACCTTAACTGTTAACCCCAGTGGCCCGACTGCTGCATCAGGTGAGGGACCCCAGCCCCAGCCGGGCTGACAGGACCTGAGCCCTGGCCACTCCAGGCCGGCAGGACCCCAGCCCAGTTGTGTTGGGCTGGCTGGGCCGGCGGGAACCCAGCCCCTGCCAGGCTGCATGGAGAAACCTCAGACCCAATCCTCGCCCCCGTGCAGGCCAGCCGGAGTGACTCAGTTAACGGTTAACCAGTTAAACAAGATCATTTTAATAATTTCACTGGTTAACTTTTTAAACCGATATTTACATCCCTAGTCTTCACCAAGAGAGGTAACACTGGGAGCTGGATGCCTAGAATGGATGCTCTTGGTGGACCATGAGGGGGAAATACAGGGGCAGTTGCCTTAAACTGTGACACTCAGTAGGTCAGAGGTAAAAATTCATAAGTGAATAACATCTGCACTGTCTTATAAGTACTGGTATTTCTTTTTGGTTTGGCTAAGATGGAGCGATCTCCTAGCCATGGTTTCTGGACTTCTCCCTTCTCTTTTTGTGGCTGCTGAGTTTCAGATATGGGGGACCTCATCATACTATTAGAATTTTTAAAAAAAAAACTTAGAATGTTTAACTTACATTTATTTTTCTTGACTTTTATAGTAAATCTATTACTGCAGGAGGACAACTGATATAGTGATGAGGTACCAGAAGTAGAAAATCAACATTTTCATAAAAAAGAAATAGACTAACTATGCAATATAGGCCATGAATATTAACAAATATGCAAATTAAGAACATGCATAATTTTCATGAAATCTCCACATTTTGTGAGCAGCTACATATGTCATAATTATTTTTAAAGTATTGATTTTCTTTGTAAGATTTATTTGCATGTATATAAAGAGAGTTTGTTATTATTTATATATCAATAATTCCTGGGGGGAAAATCCTCCTTTGAAAAAAGGAAGCATTTAGAGTTACACTTTCTCATGCTGAGTAGCAGTTTACATCACATAAAAGTCCCATTTACTTCAGTAGAACTACCTGCAGAGAAAGGTACTACTTGACATGAGTCAGTCTGGCATAATCCGGCCATTTAATTGGTTGAGCAGTATAGCATGATATACCATTGCATGCAACTTCTCTCTCTGTCTTGGTAGAAATCTTTATTACAAAAATTTTGATTATCCAAAGTTCATTATCTGAACCTCCGTATCTAATGTCCGGGGAGTTGTCTGTTGATCCCTAGTTATGGGCTTGATCCTGCAAGGTGCTGAGCACTGTGCCCCTGACCCATCAAAAGCATTTAAGCATGGGCTTGACTTCGGTGGGACTACTCATGTGCTTATGCTTAAGTGCATTGCTGGATCTGGACCAGTGTGCTCAGCACATTGCAGGATTCACCCCATATGTATTCCCAGTTAATCTGAACACATTGTGATGTCCAAGTGACAAATAAGATTTTGTCATAACTTCAAGTTTTGAAAGATGTTGACAAACTGGGAGGGAGTTCAGAACAGACCCACAAAAATGATTAAGGGGAAGGGAGTGGATTCTGAGGAATGATTAAATAGGTATAGTTTGGTCAAATGTTGCCTCATCCAAAGAGGATCACAGTCAACAAAAGTCTCTCATTGACTTCTACAAGCTTTGAGCCAGTCTCTGGAGGAGTAGAAAGGGATATGATATCTGTGTGCAAGCATTTTTAAACACCAGGGAATGAAAACAGTTGTGTAGAGCGGTTCAAGGGGATATATTACAAAAGATAGCAGTGACATGAAATCAAAGAATAAAAAATTTGTGCTGAACGTCAAGAAACACTTGGGTATTGAAAAGTAGTCCTAGTAGTCTCCCAAGAGAAATGGTGGAAGCCTCATCACTTGAATAATTTAAAATTGTACTGGACAAAACACTTAATACATTTATATGGAGAATAATCTTCCATTGGCAGCAGTAATTGTTTAGTTGACCTAATGTCTAAATTCTTCTCTAAATTCTATGATTGTGGGATTTTTTTTTCAGAAATAAGAAAAAAGTTTTCAAGCCTAGAAATGTAAATTATATGCAATAAAAGTGGCCTATTCTTGCTAGGGAATGAAAACAGTGAATTGTTATCCTGATTATTTCTGCCTGAATATGGAAGTGGTAAGGCTTTTTGCACAACTTCATTGATGCCAATTATGTTGCACTGAGGTGTGAAAATGAATGGGAGAGTTTTGCCTTGATACTTTAAATGCTGGATTAGCAAAATGTTAATACATTTTTCAAATTGTTGTTGACTACTGGGAAGTAATTCTGTTGGTGAGAGAGACAAAACTTTCAATCTTACACAGATCTCTTCTTCTTCACAGAGCTGGAAAGCTTGTCTCTCTCACCAACAGAAGTTGGTCCAATAAAAGAAATTACCTCACCCACCATGTCTTTACAGTATTCAGTATTCAGTACCAAGTGTAACCTTGGTCAAACAGCCCCATAAAGTCAGAGAAGTATTTTCATTTTAAGAAAGATTTAGGCTTCTTTAAATAGGAAAACCTGCGACTTGTCCAGATTCTCCCCAGAATAAGAGGCAGAGCTGGGAACAAACCCCAGTTCTCTTGAGGTCCTGTCCAGTGCCTTAGCCCCAAGGTCAACTGTCTTCTCCTGGTAACATTAGCTCAGGATGCCAAGTCCTATATATGTTTGTGAATCAAAGGCTTTTATTTAATTTTTTTAATGTTAAAAGTCAGTATTATGGAAAATCACAACATATATGTAAATATCATGGCCTCCAAAGTTACTGTCAATAAAGATAAGCTGTTGATCTTTAAAAGGAGATTTTCACAGGATGTAGGACAAACATGACATTATAGTCATCCAGCTCCCTATCTGACAAAGACGTATGAATCCTAAATGGTTAGGGGGAATTAGGACCACGTTGTCTTTCTCCCTGATACTTTTCTCTCAGACTAGGAACCTGTCAAGTGTCATACACATCTGTGGCACTGTATGAATAATAACTGGGAGGAATAACAATTAATGATAGGATTGCCAGTGCATTTTGGTAACCATTGTCTGCATATAAATAGAGATCAAGGGGCAGGATGGGAGAGAGAGGAAGAAAATGAGACGGTAAATACAATCCCCATCCCCCCAAAAGGAAAGACATCTAAGGGCCTGATTCTGGTGCTCATGAGTACCTTGACAAACATAAGCAGACTCGTTTACTTCAATGGTCCATTTAGATGTCCAAAATTACTCATGGGCACAAGCATTTGCAAGATCAAACCTTAAATTAGAGGAGATAAAATGAAAGTGTGACAAAATAAGAGGAACAAAATAATGCAAAGTTAAACGAAGTGGGGTAAAAAGAAAATTATCAAAGAATTCAGAATACAGTCCTTAAACTCAGTTCAGTGGGCCAAATTCTGCCTGGACTTGCACTCCACTGTGTGAGGGTAAAAGTCAGTGAAGTATTTGCCCAATGAGAGCAATGAACTTCAGGAAAATATGAGGCCAAATTCTCCTGTCAGTTACACCAGTATAAATCCACAGTAACTTTCCCATCTTTAATCCAGATATACACTGGTATAACTGAGAGAAGAGTTTAGCCCATTGACTGTATTTAATAATGAGAACTAAATTAGTGAACTTACAGAGCCTATATTTTTATGCAGTTTGAGAATGCACATTCCTTCTGTTCAAGTGAGAAAGTGCTACCTATTGGGTAGAATATCCTTTGCATAACCTCTAGAATTCAGTAAATCGACTAAAGTATGCTGAACAGAAACCTTTAGATATCTGTTTGAGTGAGCAGCGAGATTCACAAATGCTGCAATGAGGTTTTTTGAAATTTGGCTCCCATTAATGAATCTTTTCTCTATACTACACAAAATAATCCTTGGTTATATAAAGATATTTGGAAGCATCAGGTATTGTTTGTTTGTCCTATAATGATATATGAATGTAACATTTGTCCACATCTTTTTTATTTTTTGCATGTAATTAACATGGTCAGCAAAAATTCAGTGAAAATTCAGATCTCAGCTACCCTGGAACATGCTCTAAGTCTGACATAAAAGCAAAAGTATCCTCATTACTCCTCTAAAGGCTGAAGTGAGTTTTCATCAACAGAGTAAGCAGTTATACCCACCATGCTCATATATTAATGGTAAAACATGTCAAATGATAGAACAGTCATATGCAATGTTGTTGTAGCTGTGCTGGTCCCAGGATATTACAGCGACAAGGTGCATGAGGTAGTATCTTTTATTGGACCACCTTCTGTTGGTGAGAGAGACAAGCTTTCAAACTGTCATAAGCAGTCTGGCAAACCTCCGCCTTAACGATATTAAGATTCTAGCACTGGAAGGTGGAGGTGATTGGTTTTAAGAATACAGAATACATAGGTAGTCTCCTGTTGCAGATATAGGCAATTTAAAACTGTAATGAAAGCTTTTTCTTTTTATCATAGAATCATAGAATATCAGGGTTGGAAGGGACCTGAGGAGGTTAACTAGTCCAAACCCCTGCTCAAAGCAGGACCAATCCCCAACTAAATCATCCCAGCCAGGGCTTTGTCAAGCCTGACCTTAAAAATCTCTGAGGAAGGAGATTCCACCACCTCCCTAGGTAACCCATTCCAGTGCTTCACTGGAAGAAGAGAAGAAGAAGAGTTGATGATATCACTTGTTCCTAAAAGAAGAAATGAGGATTGTCTTGTAGTTAAATTGCATGCATAGGAGTCAAAAGACTTGGGTTCTATTTCTGGTTCTGCCGTAGACTTCTTGTGTCATCTTGCCTAGTCATTAATATCCGAATGATAAAAAACGGTCTCTTATTTTGTATTTTGGGCACCTCAGTTTTGGGGTGCCTGGTTTGAGATTCCCAGGTGTTACCAAGATCAGGTTCATATATATGTGTGTGTGTGTAGAGAGTGACAGAGAGTGTCCCCCTGCCTGCAAAATCTTATAATCTAAATAGACAAGAGAGACTAAATGTGGGAGAAAGGAAGCACTATCTGCATTTACAGTTGGGAAACTGAGGCACAAAGATTAAATGACCTGTGTAAAATCACACAGGAAGTCTGTGGCAGTGTTGAGAAGTGAACTCAAATCTCCTGGTTCCCAGTACAGTGCCTTAAGTAAAACAGCATCCACTGTCTCACATGACAAATAGCAAAGAGGACACTATTAACACATTCTTTGGTATGGCTGAGCTGTGTGTGGTGTAGGACCAGAATGAGAGCTGGGGTAGAGATGGCTTTAAACTCATCCAAGGGTCAGTCCACTTGTGATGGCTGCACTAAGATATGCCTGGGTGCTCATGACCCCAAATGGGTTATTCCAGCAGCTGGGAATCAGCCAGCTATGCCTAGCTATGCCTCATTTTACCCAACTGGAAGGGGGGTTGGCATAGGAGCTGCTTTGCTAGCCTTATCCCAGGGAGTCCTCTTTGGGCGAGTTAAGCTGGCTTTAAGGTTACTTTTTACCACTGGAATGGTGGAAAAGCAGCCTTAACAGACCAGAGAATTTGGCCAATATTAATCACAATAGATAAACGTCTTCATTCTGTGTTATTGTAGTCAAAGTACCTGGGGTAAAGTTGTATCCTTCTGTATTATAACATATGAACACAGAGAAACTGTTTCACAATTTTCATGGCTTAAAAACCTCCAAAAACCAGAGCCACGCTCCACTTCGTGGGGTCAGGTAGAAACAGTGAGGAAGTGGCAAAGGACTTGATTGTCAACCATATGGATCCTGAGGATGATCTGATGGGAATGCCTGTGTCAACCCTGCAGATATCTGAGCATCCGCATAGAGCAGAAACCCTTCATTACTTCTCTTGGCAAAGCTTCCTCAGCCTGGAAGCAAGGCTAGCTTGGTGGTATTTCTACCATTAGTCCCTTTGTTTTATGTGCCCCTTTCAATAAAGTTCCTGGAGTCTTGGGCCAAAGTGGATGCCTTTATCAGCAGAAAATTCACTTGATGTGGAGATAGGAGCATGTCATACAGAGTGGCTGATTCCTGGCTCTTCTCCTTTCAACCTTGTTAGCCTACGGAGCCTCATCTTGTAGTGTTTTGGGGACTCAGGAGAGAGATGGCAGCATGGAGAACAGACACTGCTTTGCCACAGTATGATTTTAAGGGTACTTTCTGCCACAAGTTTTGCTCATTTGCTCCTCTCACTGGTACAGACTTGGACTTTTGAAGAACTGCAACACACAGCATAGTAAATAAGAATCAAGCACAGGAATTGTCTCAGTTAACTTTCAAGTTAACATAACTATGAACATGGGCCATTTAACTTTATGGCTTGCCTGTCCTGGAAATGCAGATAGGACTTACTCTAGTAAACTTACACCAACATGCTGTGGACCATTTGTTTATCAATTGCTTTTAAACAAGTTGGTTCCAAACATAGAGCTCCTAAAATAGGATGAGAATCAAAAGGTATACAATTCTTTATGAACGATAGAACCAGAGGAAGTCAGGCGATGGGAAAGACTTATTAGATCATTTAGTGAATGCCTTACCTAGCACAGGTTACTTCCTTCCTGCGCTTCAGTGCTTTGTGAATAAGCAAATGCTAATTCAGGGGTAAAAAATGTGATCTGTGGGGCCCTCTAGAAGGGAGACTGTTTTCAAAAATAATAACATGCTTTCCTAATAATTCAGCAAAATGTGTGTATTCTATCAACAACAACAAGGTGAAAGCAGGAATAGGAAAATATCATGTGAGATGGATATTAGTCAATTTTTAAAAAAGCTAAAATAGAGGAGGAAAACTGCATTTTTATGAATGCAGTGAAAATTGAATTAGATTTTGGTGAGGAAATATTGAAGATTTTCAGCACTTATACCAGTGAGTCAAATGTCTTTATCTGCCATGTAAATGCAATAAAAGGATATATGATAAGATTATAGGATTTATAGCCTAGAAAGGAGCAAAATCATATAAAGTATCATTTCTGTCTAAAAATTTTGTCTTCGCCTCCTACATAAGTAAAAAAATATACATCGATATGTATATATAGATGCCTTTTACTAATGAATTACATCAAAGCATATTATGCTCTGCATTTTGCAAGAACTGGGCAATTTATAAATGCTATTCACATTTAATTAGTAGCCATTTCTTCTCCATAAGCATATTTACTTGGAATCCTTGTTCCTACGGCAACACAGTGAGTACTACAGCTACAGGAACAGTCTAGACTAACCTAAAAAAAGGAATGGAGATTAATGAGCAAGCTCGATATTAAGATTATGCTGAAAAGACCAAGCACTGAGACTGGTGAGAGGAGCATTACAAAGAAGCCTCAGCTAAGAATCTCTTATTTCAAGGAGCCTATTTATAGCATTACAGATTTTTATTTATTCAAGAGTGCCTAAATACACAGAGTGCATGAGACAACTCATTTTATACTAAGTTCTCTTTAATTGGCTATCAACTCAGGTAGAGGTTTTTGGGTTTTTTTAAAATAATTACAATCCATTTTCAACATAGTTTAAAATATTTATCAAGGGAATAGCCAAACAAATATTTTAAGCATTTGTATTTATGGATGCCCCCCTTACAGACATAGCTGTAGTTTTAATGCAGACAAAATATCTAAAATTACTAATGGCATTATAACAATTCAGTATGGAAAACACTCTTAAAAATGAAGGCTTTTTTTTTCATTGACAATCTAATCAAAGGTTTCCTTGTGTATTTCAAATAATGTGAGCAGTTTTTAAAAGGATGACTTGTAATAGATGCCAATTAAAGAATATTGGAAATAACTAGAACTCCACCTTGCCTCTTTGGTTTATAAGAGCCAAATCTCAGGTAACATAGGACTCTAAAAAATGTTTTCTAGCTTGCAAAATAAAATTTAAAAAAGGATGGACATAAGTTACTTATGACTGAGAATACAACTTAACTCAGCATTCTTTAATCAATCTCTGATTAAAAAAGAAGGTAAGTTCTATAAAGGGTCATATACTGTAGCTACACTATTTTGCATGATTTAACTTTACAGCAGGTAATGCCATTATACAAAATATTCAATATATTTGTAATTTAAATGATTAGTATAGCAACTAAAACTGTAATGATACATTTATTTTTATACAATTATTCAGAATGCATTATTGAAAGTTAAAACATACACACACACACACACACACACACACGCATGTTTTAACATTCAAAATTCCATTTATATATATATATATGCATGTGACTGTTTTAAGGCATTTTTAAGTACAGATCCACCCTATCAACACAATAAGTATAAGGATGTTATAAAGCCTCTAGTCTAAATTATCTAGTTTAATAAAAGTAAAAATGTTTCCATCTGATTTTTCAACATCATTTTATTAACTCTAGGTTGCAAGCAACAAGTTTAAATATGAGGTCTCTGTGCTGTGTTCTGCTATCTTTGTTTTCATAGTTTCAATGTAAAAAAGATTTTGGTGCCAACCATCTCTTTTGGAGCTATAAACATACATGCCTGACAATCAACTTATATTGGTCTTAGAATTTAAATTTTCTCTGACTTTTTGACTGATTCTCCCTCATGCACACACACACACCTCCCTGCCCCCTTTGGGACACACCAAAATATCTGAATTGTACCATTACTGACATGGATATTGGGGGATATAGTAAATTCTGAATTAATGATTAAGTATACATTTGAAACTCTCCTTTGCTAAATGAGTGTTAAGGGGTGATGGGATATTATTTAGCCTTTTTAATTAAAATAACATGGACATATGGTTTAAAAATTGTTACTTTTACAAAAATGACTTTTTAGTGCAATAAACAAATATACCCTTTTCAAATCATGTCTCCTTAGTAAAATTTAACTCCTCTATACTTGTAGGATGATGGGAGATTCCATAAACATTACTATGATTTTATTATACATTATTATCTTCTTCAAAACATCCATTTCCTTGCAAATATTATATAGCTAACTAATTAATTAAGCTCAACAACCAAACAACGGGGCACTTCTTCTTTCCCATATAACTGGTGACCTGAGCCCAGCATTCCTGTATGTAGTTCTGTGCTTGTATGAAGTGCATTTTAATACCAAAGAACACAACAACTTAAATGCCATTCGCCTGGTTTTATGAAAAAGCAATATAGGAGAGTAAATAGGGCAAATACCAACAAGGACAGACACACAAGTTGAGTCAAACAATAAAGTCAAATAATATCACTAAATCTAAGAATAGAGCCAGCGTCTGAATGAAAGATCCTCTGTGCACGTTAGTTATCTAAAAACAGCTTAGCACATGTAAAAACAATTTATTGTCTATACATAATAACAACAATCAGGTCTGGATTAATCCTATTCAAATAATTGTCCAGGTAGAGTTAAAGCTCCAACAGTAAGAAATAACCACTACATCCTCTTGCCTCTAGTAATCAGCTCATATTTGCAATGGACTTGTTAAATAATTACAATTAAATTACCTCCTCCTCTAACACCACCTTTTTCAGCTTTGTGATTCTAAGGTACAGCTTAATGGAGAGGAATCAGTAAAGAAACATATGTGAGATGATCAGACGAAATACCACCCAAGCTGAAGATAGATTTGTGTCCTATTTTAACATAACCCCATAGATAATTATTAGGTATTGTAATTTACAACCCCCAATGACTAAGAACAAAAATCATTAGAACGGCATATGCTGTAACCTTCAGTACAATGTAAATAACAATGCACAGAATACAAGTGATTTGCTTTGTCTGTGTTTCAACTTGATGCGCGCACACACACACACACACACTGCTACAAACTGCAGCCTGAAAGTGCTCCAGCCCAAATCTCTGCTCTTAAACAGAAGGCACAAAAAAAAAAAAAAAAAAGGAATTCAGATTTGCAGATCTGATAATGAGCCAGTTAATGACATAAATGATACCTCAAGAACCTCACTAAACCATCCAGGTCCTACAATTTAATCTGTAATAAATACTCCTGCATCATTGCGAGATGGCTGCTCATAATGGCAAATGAAATATGCTGGTATGATAGGTACAATAAATCTGGATTTTCCTATGGTTCCCTCAGGCTAGAACAATATGTAACCAGAGTGCGCACTGTCAGGATGAGCAGATCTCAAAGCCATCATAAAATCTAAATGGGGACTAATTAGGAAGCCCTTCCCTTCTAGAGTTACTATTTCTATTGACATTTTCCATGCATGAGCCCCTCCATAACATCATAAGTCACCAAGATAAGAACTCCCTAGATTATAGGGAAAAAGCTTTAATGGAGAAGTTGAACTCAAAGGCGATGCATAAATTTTCCTTTTGATACTACAGGAAGTCTGTGTTCAGTACTTTCTTTACAAACTTTCGTTACATGCACTGGATACTTCCCAATCTTGAGAATACTACTTCTGTGTCTCTCCTTTCCCCATATCCTTGCACCATGGGTGTTAAATGCTGTGGGAAATGTTTGATCAGTTAATACATTGTTCCTTATGGCCTAACACTGGGGAGGGAGGGGGAGAGTGTAGACTGGGACAGCCCCGTGTGACAGGAACCAAAAGCACCACAGTCTGGAGTCTTGTTAGAGACTGGGAGCAGTAAGGGACATTTGTTGTTGGCTTACACTTACTCAGCAAGAAAGCCATTGCCTTCCTCTGACTCCCCGAGGAACTATCATTTCACCCTGTGGGGTTGGGGGAAATCTTAAATACTCTGGTGATAGATACTATGGTATAACTTTCGAGAGATTGATATGAATTGAGTCTTCCTGAACTCTGGCACCTGCTATATTATAGAAACTCAAGTTTAAGTTCACGTGAGTGAGAGCAATACAAGCTTGGTGGGACTGGAATGAGAGGGAGTTATTATATAGCTTTGATTAATTAGTATAAAAATCAGGCCAAATAATTATAGGATTACTAAGGCAATAGGTGCTACAGATATTTATGTGTGAAATTCCTAAAGGTGGTGTTATGTGTGAAGGAGGAGAGACACATGGTTCTCAGGACTACAGAAGAAGGTAAATGCTATACTGCTTGTAATATGTTGAGAAAATGACAATGGAAATCTACATAAAAATATACAGTGGAGATGATAGTCTATCTTTCATTATGTACTAAGCATAATCACCTGCAAATAGTCTTCTTTATTAGAACTCTGACAAGTTAAACTTTCCTTTGATTAAACCCAGAACTTACCTGAAATAAGAGCTTGATAAAAATGTCCCTGATCATTCCATTGGATCCTAAATCAAATTCAATGTGACTGCGCTCTTATCCTTTAATTCACTTTCTGAGAACACTTGTGTGAGAGAAATATTTTCCCCCATTCTGAAGCAATGGCTTGTGAGGAAGCTTGTATTTGTGTGAATACATTTGTTTGTGTGAGAACTAGCATTCACACTGGGAATTTTCTCAGAGCCATCTGGATTCTTTTTGTGGGTTGGGGATCACCTAGAGAGTGTTTCTCTCTTCAATCAGACAAACATAAAAGTGTGTGATCATGACTGAGGAGGAGAATTGGGTAACACAGGTGCTCAAGAGGATGGAGAATAGAAGATCACTAAATTTAAATAAATGTACTTGGGGTATATATACAATTTCACACCTTCTCCTTTCCTCTCTCCCACAAGAGCATTATTGTGCTCTAGCTATATACATGGGCCCCAGATTTGAAAACACCTAGGTTTCTTCTTGACTGAGAGAAAGACATAAACCATAGAAAGCAAGATTTATTGGTTGTTTACAGCAGATTTTACATTCAATTTTCTCTTGTCACATTCACACAACGTAATTGCCCTTGTGTGTACGTGCCCATTCCTGTTTGCAAAGGTGTGGTCACATATCCTTTTCTGTCTCATTTGATTAATTCCTTAGGACTGTGTATATCCTCAGATCTCTTGCCTACCCTCTCTCTAAAAAAATGAAATCCCTAGTTACTTATTCAGGCCTTCCTCCTTTTAGAAAAGTGATGGATACCCAATAAAGAAAAAGAAACAATATCATATGACTTAAATGACAAGTTGCACAGTTTCAATATTGAATTGAAAATATGAAATTCTCACAGTAGTACAGCAAAATCATCATGAGCAATCCATAGGCTCTAATGTATTGCAAAACAATCTTTGACTAAGTACAATCAAGGTAAAATCCATGTAAACCTGGGTTCTTTACACTGAGAAGTCATGTATGGAAATATGACAAATTATTCATAATACATAGTTTGCCCAGCTATACTGGAAAGTAATACAAAGTTTAAAGCAACAGCAGAAAGAAGAAATTCTGGGAAGAGGGAAGATGGTCTTGTGGCTAAGGCACTAGATTAGAACCCAGGAGAACTGGGTTTATTCTTGGCTTTGTCATACTCTTTCGTAATGACCATGGATAAATCACTTAATCTCTGTGTCTCACATCCATGTCTATAGAACTAAGACTAATATTTTCCCATCACACAAGGGTGTTGTGAGGTTAAATTAATTATTGTTTACCTGAAATATCTGCAAGCAGCTTAGAAACTTTTGTCCCTTTGAAAACCTCCGAACTATTGATCAAACCAGTCTCGATCAAAGGCTCTCCCTGAAAAAACTTGGTGATGCAGGTGAAATTCTCCAATCTCCTGTGTTCACCTAGGAGCTGCAAACATAGCCTTCTGTTCCCCTGCCAGCCAGTCTGTGGACTCTCCTCTCCTCTCCTCTCCTCTCCTCACAGAGCTACTACAAAATCATCACACCTTTCTGAAGATTAATGGGTGGGATTTTCAAACATTAGGGAGTTAGATGCCCACTCCTGATGAAAGTCAATGGGAGTTAAGTGCATAATTCACTTTGGCACATTTGAAGATCTCACCCATTAATCTTCAGAGAAGATGTATTTTAAGTGCCTAATATTTTGTCAACCGTTAAACACCAAAAAATGGTTTCAGACGTGCATAGAACTACAGAGCTTGCACAGAGAGCTGCAGTTTGGTCATTCCACAAACTTCCCCAACTGAGTACTATTGCAATCCCAGTATCTGCCACCTGGCTTGACAGCTTGAGATGATGATGATGATTTATCTATTTATTTAAGTGCCAAGAAGAGCACAAGTGAAGGCTGGTTAATAAAGATTCATGTGGATTCAGGGAAAAAATAAGGAAAAATGGAAGATTGTTTCTTTTCTAGTTTGGCTGAGTACAATTGTACTGAGAACTTTCCTTGTTGCTCCTCAGAATGTATGTTGACTATAGTCCCTGCTGATGACAGAGTGGCATTCCCCCAAAAGGGGTGGGGGTGAAAGGAAGGGGCATCTGAGCACTATAAGACCTATAATATTAAAATAAAGCAGAAGACCTCTGTAAAGGACTGAGGTTGCTCATTTGACCCTCACCTGAAAGATAAAGAAATAAATAAAATAAATACAAATCACTGGTTCCAGTGCCCTTTAAAAAGGAAGATACATATCACTTGCTCATCTGGGCCATTTTCACTTCTATTTGATCCCTCGGTTGGTTCATGTACAGCTCCTAGAAAATTTCCTGAGAGCTGCCCCACGTCTGGGGCTCAGTTGTACCATATAAGCACTGACTTGTATTGGCTTTTCAAGGGAGACAAATTCCAGCAGGGATTGTGCCTCAGGGAATTTGGTGCTACTCATGGAGTAAGGTGATATCCACATGGAATATGGTTGCAGGAGTAGGCCCTCGTTAAATAGCATCTTTCTTATTGTCTAATGCAAAAATGCAAATGACTTCAGTGTTGTTGCTCCGGTATGACTGTGGGCAGAATTTGGTCTATAAAACTTAGAAAAAATGAATAATTTGTGGCAAGTAATTTACAAATGTAGATTATGAAGAAGTTGTGATTGTGAGCAGAAACAAATGTATTCATTCTTTGTACTGTTTTTTTTTGTTTGTTTGATTTTTTGAGAGAGAGATACTGAGATTGAGATCTGTTTACTCTGTGGATTAATCATCAATACTGCATTTGGAGTATTTGATACTTATTTGAAATTCTAGCCATGTGGATTATTTGAGAGTCTGGAATATAGGATCATAGGAATTGCTGACTAGATCCGACCAATAGTCCATCTGGTCCAGTATCCTATCTCCCATAGTGGCCATCACCAGATGCTTTAGAGAAAGGTTCAAGAAACCTCACAATAGGTAGATGTAGAATAATTTGCCCCCGATGGAAGTCTCATCCTAATCCCTAGTAGTTAGAGATTATTTTAATCCATGAAACATTAAGTTTTATCTGCTTTCCAATAATATTTTTGTTAGCATTAACTAACTATTATAATTCTGGATATTCCAATTATCCATATAAATATCCAGTATCTGAATCCTGCTAAATTCTTGGCCTCAGTGACTTCTTGTGGTATTGGTTTCTACAGTCCAAATACATGTTGTGTAAAAAAAAGTATTTCCTTCAGTTAGTTTTGAATTTGCCACCTTTTAATTTCATTGAATGTCTCTTTGTTTTTGTGTTATGAGGCAGGGAGAACAGAAAGTGCCAATCTAGCTTTGCTAGATATTTTAATATATACCTTTAGCAATGTTCCACTTATTGTCTCCTTTCTAAGGTAAACAATCCCAATCTTTTCAGTCTCTCTTCATAGGAGAGTTTCTTTCATTCTTCTGATCTCTCTCATCAACCTTCTCAGAACCCCCTCTAGTTCTGTAATAATCTGTTTTGAGATGGGGTGACCAGTAGTTCACACAGTATTCCAGTTATGGCTGCCCCATTGATGTCTATAATGGCATTATAACTTTTATATTATTCTCTATCCTGTTTCTTATGCATTCTGATATATCCTGTTTGCTTTTTTGGCCACAGCTGCACATTGAGCAGAGGTCTTCATGGAGCTGTCCACAGTGATTTCCAGGTCCATTTCCTGTGTCAATACAGTTTATTTAGAACTCTGTAATGTGTATGAGTAGTACCAAAATTTCTCTCCAATGTGCATTACTTTTGCTTTTAACCATATTGAACTTCATCTGCCATCATGTTGTCTATTCACCAGCTTGGTTAAGTCCCTTTGAAGATCTGCACTCATCTCTAGACTTAACTAACCTAAATAAGTTTCAGAGTTGCAGCCGTGTTAGTCTCTATCCGCAAAAAGAACAGGAGTACTTGTGGCACCTCAGAGACTAACAAATTTATTTGAGCATAAGCTTTTGTGGGCTACAGCTCACTTCATCAGATGCATGCAGTGGAAAATACAGTAGGATGATTTTATATACACAGAGAACATGAAACAATGGGTGTTATCATATACACACTATAATCAGAGTGATCAGTTAAGGTGAGCTATTACCAGCAGGAAAGAAAAAAACCTTTTGTAGCGATAATCAAGATGGGCCATTTCCAGCAAGAACGTGTGAAGAACAGTAATGGGGAAAAATAAACATGGGGAAATAGTTTTACTTTGTGTAATCACACATCCACTCCCAGTCTTTATTCAAGCCTAATTTAATGGTGTCTAGTTTGTAAATTAATTCCAGTTATGCAGTCTCTCATTGGAGTCTGTTTTTCAAGTTTTTTGTTGTTGTAAGATTGTGACTTTTAGGTCTGTAATCGAGTGACCAGAGAGTTTGAAGTGTTCTCCGACTGGTTTTTGAATATTATCATTCTTGGCATCTGATTTGTGTCCATTTATTCTTTTACGTAGAGACTGTCTGGTTTGGCCAATGTACATGGCAGAGGGGCATTGCTGGCACATAATGGCATATATCACACTTGTGCAGGTGAACAAGTCTCTGATAGTGTGGCTGATGTGATTAGGCCCTATGATGGTGTCCCCTGAACAGATATGTGGACACAGTCGGCAATGGGCTTTGTTGCAAGATAGGTTCCTGGGTTAGTGTTTTTGTTGTGTGGTGTGTGGTTGCTGGTGAGTATCTGCTTCAGGTTGGGGGGCTGTCTGTAAGGAAGGACTGGCCTGTCTCCCAAGATCTGTGAGAGTGTTGGGTCATCCTTCAGGATAGGTTGTAGATCCTTGATGATGCATTGGAGAGGTTTTAATTGGGGGCTGAAGGTGATGGCTAGTGGCGTTCTGTTACTTTCTTTGTTGAGACTGCCATGTAGTAGGTGACTTCTGGGTACTCTTCTGGCTCTGTCAATCTGTTTCTTCACTTCAGCAGGTGGGTATTGTAGTTGTACGAAGGTTTGATAGAGATCTTGTAGGTGTTTGTCTCTGTCTGAGGGGTTGGAGCAAATGCAGTTGTATCGGAGAGCTTGGCTGTAGACAATGGATCGTGTGGTGTGGTCTGGATGAAAGCTGGAGGCATGTAGGTAGGCATAGCGGTCAGTAGGTTTTCGATATAGGGTGGTGTTTATGTGACCATCGCTTATTAGCACTGTAGTGTTCAGGAAGTGGATCTCTTGTGTGGACTGGTCCAGGCTGAGGTTGATGGTGGGATGGAAATTGTTGAAATCATGGTGGAATTCCTCAAGGGCTTCTTTTCCATGGGTCCAGAAGATGAAGATGTCATCAATGTAGTGCAAGTAGAGTAGGGGTATTAGGGGAGTAGAGCTGTCATCTGCAGACTATTCTACCTCACTCCTTATTTCCCTTTCCAGATTAATTGATATCTTAAACAAAACATCTTGGATGGAGCCTTGAGGCATCCCACTTTTAATCTTTGGTCATGATGTAAAATGATCATTTATTTCTATTCTTTGTTTCCTGTCTCTGAGCCAGTTTTCCGTTAGTGACAATACATTGCCACTCACCCCATGACTACTTAGTGTCTGTTGTAGCCTCTTGTGGGGAGCCTTGTCAGAGGTCTTCTGAAAGTCTGAATAAATTATGTCAGCCAGTTTTCCTTTATCCTCTATTGACGTGTTCAAAGAATTCTAATAGTTTAGTTAAACAAAATTTTCCTTTGCAGAAACTGTGCAGATTATGCTCTATCATAATGTGATCTTCCAGGTGTTTTATTATTTTATTTTTAATGATAATTTCAACCAATTTACCAGGTACAGATGTAAAGTTTACTAGTGTGTAATTCTCCAGGTGACCCTTAAAGCCTTATTTAAGTATATGTATAACATTTGCTACCCTCCAATTCTCCTGCATAGTGTTGTTTTTAGTGATTGCATATTTTGCAAGCAGCTCAGCCACTTCATACTTGAGTTTCTTCAGAACTCTTGGATGTACCATGTGGGCCCGGTGACTTCTTGATTTTTAAAGTATCAGTTTGTTCCAGCACATCTTCTTCTTACACCTTAATTTGGGGTAGGAGAGCTGTCTGAAAATAGGAAATAATTTTTATAAATGTTCATAATATTTTTGTCCTTTTGTACAGAAATTTGAAATTTTGATTTTACAAAAATGCAGAGGCAAAAATTTGAATTTTGTTGACCACTTTCATAGGTAGTCAAAATATAGGATTGAATTTTTGTGAAAATTTTCACAGCAAATGTTAGGGTTTTTTGTCAATTCAAAATTTCAACAACAACAAAAACAAACAAACTAAAGACAAATCTCTGTTAGGTACATTGTAGAATTTTTGTGGGTTTATGCCCCCTTTGTAAGTTACTAGGATGTGACAGAATCACAGATCATTGCACCAAGACCTAACATTTTATTCAGCTGGGGGCAGTAGTTATATGTATACAAACAATATATTATATGATCCTCCAATTAGGCAAACTCAGCCTAGTATGTATGGAATACAAAACATTTCAAGCCCGACAATTGGCTGCCAGTTTCTACCAAATCCTGTAGTTGCATATATTTCAAAATTTCATTTGATTAATGTTCAAAAAAAATTGGAGTAGGATTTTAAATTGAATTGTTGTTAGCAGAAATGACCCATGCTTGCCAGTAGTGTGTGTGTATGGGGTGGTGGGCAGAGTGAGGGCAGCTGGCTTCAGCAGTGTTGCTGAGAATGCTCCGTCAGTGTGAGCATGCTCAGTACGAGTCAAGCAGCAAATCTGTGTGGGGGCATGTGACCCCACATGCCCCTCCATGTGTCGCCTCTGCTTATTTGTGATATTTAATATAAAAAGTGCTACATATGTGAAAACTGAACTCTTTTAATACCATTGCCTTCACTTTATTAGACATGCTCGATAACGTAATCAGACTCTTCTGAGTTACCCCTTGTCTCACTTGTGAAAGAAAATGTTACTCACAATGGAGGACAGAGAATCTGTGCTGCAATCAGCCCTTCCAATTGCAGCATAGACATACCCTAAGACTAAAATACTTGAAAAAATGATTAATTCTAAAAATAAAGATTTTAATTACTTTTAAAAAATGTTGTGATAATGAAAAATGTAAAAAAGTCTTGTTAAGCCTTTACAAATATTTCCTAGCTTACATATGTGAAATAATTAAGAAAATACCCTGGAAAAATATATATGGGAAACTTACATTGTATATAATACATGATGGCTTAGGTCTTTGATGACATTTATCTTCACTCATGAGAGAAGACCTAATCACATGAATTATCAGGTTCCTCCTCACTCATGAAGAAAAATGTCATAAAAGAGCGATACCATCATATAGTCTCTGTATGTTGTATATTAGCCTTATATGATGAACTCTGTATGATATCTTAAATTTTCATTGTTTTGAATGATTGATTTAAAATAAACATGTATTGGGTGACTTAAAAAATAAAAGAAAAAAATGATTTCTACAAGAGTTTGGACCTGATTGAAAAGGCTGAAGTTTTCATATGTAATTATCTTGATTTTCAAATGCACATTATATTTTTGAAAATTACTAGCTTAGGTAAACAAGCACTTTCTGAAAAGCAGCATTCCTGAAGGATGAGTCTAAATACCCTTTTCTCAACTTTATGTTTACATAGAGTTATACAGGGGAAATAAGCCTTCAGAGTATTATTAGAGGGCAAACTAGAAGCAGCTGAGTTTATGAAAAAATATCACAAAAATGACTGAGAGGATAGAGATCTATATCCTAAGTCAACTTCAGCTCCATTTCATTTTTTTTTAAAGGAAAATCATTGGCAGGTGCAATTTACTCTATTTTATACCATTATTTTATTGAAGACAGAGCTGTTCTTCTGCTTCCCAGAAAGTAATACAGTGAAACCCTTTCCTGCTAGATTTCTGTTTGCCTGGAAAGAAATTCACTAGATCAGATGGAAGCGGATTTCTTCTTGATTTTTCTGAAAGAGGAGAAAAACACGACAGTTGCCTGCCGTGTTGAATAAAGAACATACCAATATATTTAAATCACATATCACTTTACTCTTTCGGTGAAATTGTGAATGATCTTTTTGCACTTGTATTTAGAGGACAGAACAGATGTGATGCCTCTGCTAAAAGTGATAATGTCTATTAGAATAACCTATGTTGCCAGTATAAGAAAGAGTTTGTTCAATAGAGCAAATAAACACTATGGAAGGAAACAGGACCAGGAAACATTCAGTCTATCAGAAGATTCAATGTAGCATGGTTACAGGATTTCCCTGTGTGACATAGTTCTCTTTTGCATTCAAAAAGAGTTTGTATGGCAGAGTTCGGTAGAATGAATGAGTTCTTAGAAATGTACCTAACTTGTGGAGACGGCTTGATTCAATGGCAAATATGTTCACCTTTTGTACTGAGGAAGTAACTATCTGCAAGGAAGCATAAACTACAGACCATTTATTATTTCTCAGTTTTGATGGCCATCCATAACCTTCAACAGAACGGAAGCAGATATAGTTTTATTATTGAATCAAACGTGGAATTTTTAAATATCAAGCACAAGGACAAAATAATACCCATTCCTTATGATGCTGTCTTTAATAAGTATGTTGTTTTTATGGTTCATCTCTTTTTATATATGGAATTATAGATAGCCAATAAGTTTCATTAATGTAAAACACGGTATAGTAGTGCATATCCTTTCAGCCTTCCAATACATTAATCCAGGAGTTTTTGTTATAAAGGATATAAATGTCAGGAACATCTTAGATGCAAAGACACTAACTCTGTATTATACCAACAATTGATAATATGTTTTATAAAGATGTTTTCTTTTACAATGCAATACAACTTTAGGCCACAATATTGCAAATATCCCATTGACTTTGATGGCTCTCAGCCCAGACATGGATTCAATTGCAGGATCTAGGATTTATTTTGTATTTTTCATACAAACTGTGTCAAACAAATTACAAAGGTTAACAATGGAACTAGGGTTACAACAATAAATAACAGGAGATGGAAGAGAGAGAAGGATTCATAGGTAACCAAAAGAGGCATGGTTTCATTTTATTTTTGTTGCTGAAAAATGATACAAATCACAGTTAAGATTTAAAATTAAATGTGGTTGATCAATGTGGTGTAGGACAAATACGATGATGGAGAATAAACACAGAGGGAGGGGTATAGACTTTATTGCCAGAACTCCTCTTCGAGCAGGTAAACAACTGACAACTTTCAGGCAGTCATGGAAATCTGTATTATAACCACGACACAGTCAGCCATATTCCATTCTCAGTAACATCAGTGTAAATCTGGAGTAACTAAACTGAACTCCACAGGGCTACTACCAGTTTACACTAGCCCACTAAGAAGCTGAGTTGGCCTATTATTCTCTGCTGAGAAGCACGTCACACAACTGGAAGGGCTGCAAAGAATAGCAGTTGGTACTGAAGTAATGTGGCAATACAAACTGTGATAGTCGTGACAATAAGCTTATTTACGATATCTAGGCCTGGCAGACAAAACTCCTCCTGGCTCGTATGTGTGTTTTATAGAACCAGACCCGATAGGACTGATCCTAAAGTGTGCCTTCAGTGAAAGTTAAATGCCCTCCACACCTGCCATTTATTTGTAAAGAATATTACTATTACTATTACAGTAATATTACTGCAGCGACCTTTCAATGTCACTGTATTTTCTGATGTTTATGCTAAAGTTGAATCCAGTGAAGTATGTGCACTAGAACAAAAAACAGAAACACATCTCAAAACCAAAATTAAAGAGCCTGACTGGAATACTTCTAAACAAGTAAAAGCAGTAGTGGATGAAAAATAATATACCTCCTCATCAGTCTTTTAAACTGTCATTTAAGCATTGTTTTGCCTGTGCAAAGTACAATTAACAATGAATGTGACATTTGTTGTCCCAGCAGCTACCCACATCCATCTTTGGGCTGAGGCAGTGAGCACAGGTACCTGATCCCAGGAAGCCTCCCAATATGTTCATGATGATAGTTACAAGCTGTGCAAAGGTACTGTCTGCATAGCATTCAAAGCTGCATACATTCTGAAATCCCTGAAGTTTGGGCATATGCTTTTTACACTCTAAATTATCGACAGTTTTCAATACAAACAGGCACTAAACTTCTTGCAAATGCTTCTGGCTGCAAGGCACATACAGTATCTATCTGCCTGCCTACCTAATCTATATATTTTAGGTATTTGTAGGGTACCAATCACCTTGGTTTTGATTCAGATTTTATTCTTTGTATTAAGCATTCACCTGAATCTCAGTGTGTTCACTGAGCCACATTTGGGCCTAGAATACAACTTCCATCAAAAAGTTAACTCACTAATACAAAATACTGTATGAGCAAACCTTTAATTTTCAAAGCCTAGGCTAGACATATAAGGCTGCAATAATATATTTTTAGATTTACCTAGTGCCTTTCACCTGAGGATTTCATTGGAAGCATCAATAAAGACATTCAGATCCCTTTAAGTATTACTCATTTTTCAGATGGGTAATCTGTGGTATTGAGAAATTTGGTGATTTGCCTAATTACATAGCTAGTCAGTGGAAGGGAAGGAATAGAATCCAGGATTCAAAATCTTAGCCCTCCTTTTCTACCCACTAGATCCTACTATCTCCTCTACTAGAAAGAATATGATGATGATGATACAACGTCTTTTATAATTTAATGTCAGACAAAATTCTTGGTCAAGAGGCTGGCATGGGGCAGGGGTTATATTGATTTCTAGAAATATTTCTAAATATATTGATAACGAACAATATTTCATATTTACAAAAAGAAAAGGAGGACTTGTGGCACCTTAGAGACATTCCACTGAATGCATCCGATGAAGTGAGCTGTAGCACACGAAAGCTTATACTCAAATAAATTTGTTAGTCCCTAAGGTGCCACAAGTCCTCCTTTTCTTTTTGCGAATACAGACTAATACGGCTGCTACTCTGAAACATTTCATATTTATACATTCAGCATAATATCTTGCATGGTAGCATGACTACTCAGTCTTTTATTGTCAATGTTTCAGTCATCTAGTCATAATATACAAAGAAGGATGAGTGGTTTTGTTCACCAGAGGGAAGCATCTCTAAACCAAGCAAAATAAATGTACAAACAAACCGTCCCTCCCTACTTTCCTTTCATTTTTGTATATAGTTGCTTCTGAGGGAAGCATAAGGAATTCACTATCACATGCCTTTCGGCTGCAACATCAGAGCTGGCGGGTGACACTCATTTGGATGAAAGAAAAATCAGGATTTGTGTCCCTTTAGTATTATTCACTGTGGGTGAAATTCACGTAGTGACACTAGACTTGCAGAAAGCTCCCAGTGCAGCCAAACATCTGGGATTCCTCTGAACAAGGGGATGGGTGTACATCTTGCTTGCTGCTGAGATGGGATCTATGTCCATGTAGCCCAATATCTAGGGAGTGGTTGGTGCGCATTGGGTGACTATTTGAACTGAAATTCACTCATGGCAAGTGTCAGCACTAGTGAAGATTGAAGCAAACAGTGAGCCATATTGAACATGGCCAAATCCAAATTCATGTTTTGAGTGGAACAAATCTACATGGGAAATGTTTCCATTATTTGCTCAGCTAAATAAACTTTCTTCTACAGCTGAAATGAAGAAGTGCATTTTTCAGGTGGCAGAAAGTATTGGGATAAATATAATCAAATACATTTAGGGCCTCATAAAAAACCTGCTTTCTTCCATACTAGCACTCCCTTGCATTCAGAGTGGCACCCCCACCCTCCCAAGACATTGCGTGCTGGAAGAGTAGCCTTGCCTCTACCCCCATGCCTGACCACACGGGCCTGGAGTCGCACCCCTCCCACCTGAGCAGCAGGAATGGCCCAAAGGCTTCATAGGAGGGCTCAGAAAATAGTTGGAATAGCAGGCAGCAAACCTTCAGTGCCCCCGTGAGGTCATCAGGTGCTTTTTTGTGGGGGGAGGAGTTCTTGTTTGTCTGTCTTCTCCCAGCAAAGGCGATTTGAGTGACTGTGAGGTGGAAATAGTGCTTGAACCACAGAATGGAAAGAGGTGGGAGTAATAAAAGGTGGGATTATTTTTTTAATTAGGAAATGGGGAAAAGTGATCCACCAGTCCTTGCACGCTCCCACTGAATTTAGTGAGAGTTTGGGGAGAACAAGGACTTCAGCATCAATTCTCAATCTGGGCCAGATTGTTCTCTCCTGTGCGTCTAGACAAATCTGCAAGATAAGAACACAGAGCATAGGAAACTTTGTCAGGTTTACCCTGAAGAGTTTCCAAGCAATTGTGTCTTTGGGTGGCTTTGAGGATGCCTAGTTGGAAAAGTCTTCAGCCTCCCAACCCAGATGCTAAGTATCTGTGAGGCCTCTCTGCTGTCTTGATAGCATGTTGGTTGAGTCCCATATTGGCTGACCAGAAGCAGCTTCAGCTGGACCAGTGGGAGTTACTGCTGCTTGAAGAAGCAATAACTCCTGATTAGATTTTTGCTTTCAAATCCAGATTCAACGGGATGATGTCATGGATAGCATCTGGCTCCCTACTTCTGCTCCTCCTGCTGCAGGATTCATTGTTGTCTGACCCATGAAACTCCAGCAGGAGCTTCAGTTTGGTCCCAGATGGGGGTGCAGGGTGTTGGTGCCACAGAGCCAACACTTACCCCTCCACACTGTCACAGCCTACTAGATCTCAGTCCCACTGTTCACATAGGAATTGCCATAGCAGAGCTGACCAATGGTCCTATATCCTCTCCAAAAGTGACCAGCACTAGACTCTTCAAGTGCCTAAATCAACGTGGTGGATAATTCTGGAATGACCTGCACAGTTTCTTGCTAATCCCAGTTGCTAAATGGTTGATTTATGCCTCAGCAGTAGTAGTATGATCTAGACATATACCCAGTTGTTTTTATATGTTTCTATATTGCAATGTCTGTATTTTAATTCTTACTTTTGTTTTAGGTATATAAAGATATAAGAAACAGTTACAATGCAATGAATTAATAGAGTGAGATTAAGGTGGAGCAGTAGTGATAGGACAGTTCAGGATGAATCAGAGTTTTCAGTTTGACAGGAGTCTTATACTGTGATAATTATAGACAGACTGAGTAGAAAACATAATAACAAAAACTGGAGTAATAGCAGTGAAGCTAAAGTAATATTGCAAATGAATATTTTACAGCTGAACTAAATACTATAGTTTACATATGCAGTCTTTTAAAATCAGCTTTTGCAAGAACTCCTTTGGTGTGAACAGAATTTACCAAGGAAATAACTATAAAATATTTCTTGCTACTTGACTCTGCATTTCTTATATTTTGCATCATTTTCTTTAAAGGAGACAATCCTCCCATTCTAACAATCTTATTTAGGCACTGCTAAGGAAGAATGATTTATCAACAGATATAAATCAAAATGACTGTTTAGCAGCACTTATTAGCTTGAAATGAGTCCTTCTGGAAACACAACAGCATTTAAACATGACATATCTATCTACACTGTCATATGGCATGGCATATCTCATTTAGTTAGTGTGCCCGATTGTATGTGCGCTTTAGTCACTCTACGAATTTAGAAATTGAGAATAAGGGATCTTATGCCATATTACAGATAATCCTACTTCAACTGCAACAAATCTATAGCCCAGCAAGTGTAATTCAGGATCATACAATTAGTTTTTAAAAACATAAGTAATACACCATCTCAGTGTCCGAAGACTGAGCTGTTCCACATGCCATTCTGCAATGTTGTAAAGTTGTGTGTTTTTACCATGAGTATCACAACATTTTGTGTTTTTCTGGAAGTTCCAGTGCTTAGAGTCACGTGACTACATCGGCAGCTCAGCTTTTGTTTAAAGTTTCCAGCTCACATGGTTGCAGAGTACAGCAGGAAAACATGAACCCGAAAGGCATAGAAGCCAGAAGGCAATAAAAAGAACCCAGCGTTTTCGTAAGTGTCCTGATGAAAACAGGCACAATTACATTAGTAGTATCTTTCAGGGATCTACTTCAGGGGCCCTGTTCTCACACTACACGATACACCTGATGGGAAATCAATGGGAGTGTCTCATCCTCAGGACCTTTTAATTTTCATTGTAGTTTTTGTATGTGTGTTTTTCCCATTTCCTTCAGACCTGTTTCCAGCTTGGATTTACATGTCCAACTTGTCACATTACTGTCAATTGGGTTTTCAGTGGAGGTGGCTGAAAAATGGCAAACTTTTTTTTTTTAATTGTACCCATTTTTTGGTCACTTTTTATCAAAATGTTGAAAATCCAAAATATTCTGCCAGCGCTAGTTTTATTGTATTTTTTACTAAGATGCCCATGGGATATGGCCTAGAAATTAAAAAATCAGTATATTATATTACATAGTTTTATTGTCCTTTTCATAAAAAATGTGCACCATTAAAGACCATATGTCCACCTATGGCGCATGGTTTAACCAGTGAGGCTAAGATATTTGTAATAGTGCTTGCATTCAGATATAACACGGAAAATTCTGTAGTGTCACTTATACATTGGGTGTGGTGGTGTGGTGGGGCAGTGCCCCACCCCCATGCCAGATTGGGCTACAACAGGCCAGAGTGGCTGTGAAAGGTGGCAGCCAATCAGGGAGGGCCTGTTAGAGAGCCAATCAGGGCTAGGCTAGACCCTATATAAAGGCTGCCTAGGAAGGGAGCAGGCAGTCTCTCTCAGGCTTTCAGAGGGTGAAGGATGAGGAGACCACCTTGCATGAGGAGACCACCACCAGGAAGTACAAGGGAACTCTTGTGGGCATAATACCCACAGAAAACTTCAAAAAGTCACTTGCTAACCTCTGTAATAACAAATTAACTATAGGTCTGCAACATCATTTTGCCTGCTCAGAATCACCATAAGTGAAACACTTAAACGTATGCTTTTGTATTTTGGAATCATCTATTGTATTGTGATGTCCCCATGCAGTTATTACCACATGATTTGCTAAATATGTCTGCTGTTTTTAAGATAGATAGGGTCTGTACATTCTAAAAGGGGATAAACATGATAGTGTTGTTTTAGTAATGTTCCAGAATCACCTACTGCAGTTATTAACTATATAAAGATGTTCACTGAATATTAATAATCTCTTACATGTTTAAATACATCACATTAGAGGGAAAACCAAGCACCTACATCTGATAGGAAACATAAGGCCCAGGTCTCCCATAGGATCTGATCCAAAGGCCATTGAAGTCAATGGAAGGACTTGCATTGACTTCAGTGGGCTTTGGATCAGGGCTTAGAAAGCAGTCTTCCCTAAATCATTACATGGTACAAGTCAGGATGAGTAAAAGGGCTTTAAATGCAGGTCTTATGCAGTTGAGTACATAAGGGCTTACAATCTTGTGATAGAAGGGTAGGAGTCTTGTGGTGCATTCTGCATGAAGTCAAGAGCCAGGAGCTTTAGGGATGTAAACAAGCATAGCTCCAGTGAAGTAAGTCTAACTATGTAATGAGGGAAGCATGTTATTTTAATATAGATGAGTAAAGAGTCACTTTAAAAAGCTATCATTCAAAAGCTTCTTTGTTAACATTGGTGTAAACTTGGAGTCATCCCATTTATTTCACTGAAATTTTCCCAGTGTATATTGTGAGATCATCTATTTGGACTTGCTATGGGAAATGGCAATTGCGTGGCAGAAAGCTGTTTTACTGTGGGCTGTAAGGTGTAAACCAGCCAGTGTATAATGTCTGAATTGGAATCCTTCCTGCTCTGTCAGATGTTGCTTAGGGCACAGACAAGATTCTCTCATTCCTGTCTGTCCTGCTGCTTACTGGAATCACTATCCTGTTGTTTTTCTATAACTTAACATTTTTACAAGGATAATTTTGTTGGCCTATTGCTAAAGCCCTCACCCTGGAAGGCCAGTGGGCTGCCTTTCGTATGGTCCCTACCGTTTGACCTGTCTGGCTGGGGTGGCCTGTCATAAATATAAAGGGAAGGGTAAACCCCTTTGAAATCCCTCCTGGCCAGGGGAAAGCTCCTCTCACCTGTAAAGGGTTAAGAAGCTAAAGGTAACCTCGCTGGCACCTGACCAAAATGACCAATGAGGAGACAAGATACTTTCAAAAGCTGGGAGGAGGGAGAAAAACAAAGGGTCTGTGTCTGTCTATATGCTGGTCTTGGCTGGGGATAGACCAGGAATGGAGTCTTAGAACTTTTAGTAAGTAATCTAGCTAGGTATGTGTTAGATTATGATTTCTTTAAATGGCTGAGAAAAGCATTGTGCTGAATAGAATAACTATTTCTGTCTGTGTATCTTTTTTGTAACTTAAGGTTTTGCCTAGAGGGGTTCTCTATGTTTTTGAATCTAATTACCCTGTAAGATATCTACCATCCTGATTTTACAGGGGGGATTTCTTTATTTCTATTTACTTCTATTTTTTATTAAAAGTCTTCTTGTAAGAAAACTGAATGCTTTTTCATTGTTCTCAGATCCAAGGGTTTGGGTCTGTGGTCACCTATGCAAATTGGTGAGGCTTTTTATCCAACATTTCCCAGGAAAGGGGGGGTGCAAGTGTTGGGAGGATTGTTCATTGTTCTTAAGATCCAAGGGTCTGGGTCTGTAGTCACCTAGGCAAATTGGTGAGGCTTTTTACCAAACCTTGTCCAGGAAGTGGGGTGCAGGGTTTTGGGAAGTATTTTGGGGGGAAAGACACGTCCAAACAGCTCTTCCCCAGTAACCAGTATTAGTTTGGTGGTGGTAGCGGCCAGTCCAAGGACAACGGGGGGAATATTTTGTACCTTGGGGAAGTTTTGACCTAAGCTGGTAAAGATAAGCTTAGGAGGTTTTTTCGTGCAGGTCCCCACATCTGTACCCTAGAGTTCAGAGTGGGGGAGGAACCTTGACATGGCCCAACCAGGAGTATCGGCAGCACTCTGTCACTGGAACACACAAGACTTCCCACCAGGTCAAGGTGCAGTCCCCAAGGAAGGAGGACAAACGTAAGAGGCTCAAAAATAAATGTGTACTCATTATAGACCTTTAAACAAATGCAGTATTTAAGAAAGTATATACACAATTTTATTGTTTTTAAATAGTTTAGTGTGTGTATAATTGTGATAGTTATACACTACGTAATTTAAATAAGCAATAAGTTCATCTGTAAGACAAGCTGCAGCTATAACCAATAATTTATCTGAATTTTGACTCTTTTGGTTCGTTGTTTGTGGGATGTCTACTAGCAGAGCATGAGTCTGTTGTTTTAAAGTTAAGTGATTTTTGTTTAATCCTATGCTGTTCAGAATTTGAAATGTGAACGACATTGATCGATTGTGACTGTCACATAAGGCATATTGTATCATTTTGAAGCATGAGACTGCACGATGCAAATGGGAATAATACAAACAGGAACCGTATGCGTTTATCCAAAGCTAGAATAGGACCAATAGTATAATTGCAACTTTCTGAAAATATAGTTATTCTTCGTATTGGCCTTTGGCCCACCTGGGCTGACTAATTTGCACATTAAGCTTTCAGTGCAAATCAAGGATCAGACTCTGCAAACACTGACCCCTGCTGTGGAATTGGACTTGTCACGTGAGTCACGTTACACACTGGCATAAAATCAGGACCCCAAAAATGTAATAGGGGCCTGATCCAAAACCTATCAAAGTAAATAGAATGATTCCCATTGCCTTCAGTGGGTTTTGGATTGGGCACTAGGCAGCCATTCTGCTGCTAAATGAAATTGCATACATTTTATGTTCAGATATTTAATATAAATCTGGGGGGGGATGGGGAGGCTGGGTTTGCCTGTCTCTGTGTTAGCCCAGCCTTCTCTCAATGACTAAAGGTTTAAATTTTTTATCTTGCTCATTTTTTTCCTGTATTGATTTTTTTTTAATGCTGCATTCTCAGTGAGACATTTTGGATGCACTTGACAATATGCAGTATATCATCTGGGGAAAAATTCCCAGCTTGAAAAAAATTAGATAATTTGTATAATTTCGGAAACATTTGGCCATGGAATGGCAAACTCATAATTTCTTGAGGGTGGCCGTGGAATTTCCACTCCGCTTGAATTAGTGAATTAAGACCCTAAAAGGAGGAGTACTTCACTGTAGGTGGTGGTGTGAAGCTGACAAGTAGTTTATAAACTAGGCCTACCCTGCTGCTTGGAGAAGCTTTAAACCTGATTGTTTTAATACCAAAGTGACACCAAAGGGGGTCAAGTAAATAAATATGCATGCCTCACCAGTTCAAAATAATAAAATTCCAATGTGTGCAAGCCTGCTTGTTGAACATATGTCTGAGGCACGGCTAAGCCATCTGGCTCAATGTCAAGCATTTACACCAACTGCCGTCTTACACTACCTGACAGCAGAAAAGCTTTATTCCCTTGGTGTTTGGGCACAAATGGAGAAATATTATTGAAATGATTATCTGCATCAAGACTCAGATTTGGTTTGACATTTAGCTGGCTCTGTTTAATCCAAAGGGTTGTCTGAATGAATAAAGAGAAGGGTTCCTCCAGAAGAGGCTGCAAGCAGCCGGGGAAAGCCAAATGATTAATGAGACTGAAAGGCTGGGTGGACCCTACCCACCTCCACCCAGACCTCAGTGCCAAGAACTGCATATGAAAGTAGTCAAAGCCTTTTTTTGTGGCTTGTCAGGAAGATGCTCACAACCTCCGAAGGGCTCTTTTTTAGGCCTTAGGAAAACAAAAGAAACAGCTACATTACTTAACACGTGTGTGTGTGTTCTAATTAGAAGTACTGTCTTAAAATACTTAGCTTGTTATTACATCTCGGCTGAAGACATACACATTAGTGCTGATCCTCTTCTTACTTACACCAGTGTCCATCAGGAATAACTCCATGGAAGCTACCAGAGTAACACTGGTGTAAGGGTGAGGAGAGTAATGCCCTTTGTCTTTTGCATTACATCCTCTTTGTAAAGCAGAGCCCCCTCGCCTGATGGCCTGCATGTGATGGCAGTTGATCAGAAACAAAAAGGTTATTAAGAACACAATCGCCTTTAATTTTGTAAAGGTTGCCTTGATCTGTTTAAAAATATTTTTCCATAACATGGGATTTAAAAAACTATAAAGTGTTGAATGAGTTGATTTAAAAAAGAAATTACTGTGGTACCAGACTTTCTTTGACCTCATGTGGTTTTTCAGGGTTCAATATGACAGACAAATTTAGTTGAGAAAGCTAGACATACTGTCTTCTAAAACTAAATTGCATGGGAATGTAAAGCACATGGCTGAGAACCATGTTTAGATCCAGAAAATATTTTTACCTAAGAGCACTAAAGTGAAACTACTTTCATTTTTTCCGATGGAATAGTGTACTATACATTGCATAGATATATATTTTAACTCTGATTATTGATTTGAATTTGAAATTAAATTGGTGATTTGGGTATAAGAATGTTAGACATGATTTCCTCCTCACTCTTACTTTTAATTAACTTTTTAATTGAGATTTAAATGAATTCTAATGAACACAATTGGTCGCCTAATTGATTTGTTGCAGCAGCATAGTGAGTGATCAGTATGCTGGCAGCATTTTGATATACTATTCTAGGAGGTCAAAAAGTTTACAGGTTATTTTTTTGGCAGAGGTTAGTTATTATGCGCTGGAAACAATCATTTCTTTTTTGATTAGTAAAAAACATCTTTATATATTCAGTGATTTAAAAAACTTAGTGTACCTGCCCAGTTTTCTTTTAGAACATATAACTACAAAGTTTACTGGGTGTTCTGACTGTGTAAGAACTACAGGATTGGGCCCTGTATATGTTAATACATATGGTATTGACAAACAACATGAGCAACATTCAGACAGGCAAGAAGAAATAGATGGAATTTTAATTATAACTAGAAAGGATGGAATTAATTAATTATGAGGTATACTTAATGTACAAACATAAAAATAATCAATTCTTTTTACACATAACTCAATGAGGTTTTCATTTCTCAATGGATCTTCCTTTTAAAGGGTTTACTTAAATAAATCCCTGTGAAATTATATTCTTTTACCATGTTAAGAACAATGAGCAGATGAGGACATATGTTATAACATAGTTAAACACAGGGCTATAATTTTTAAAATGCATAAATTACGTGTTTTCCTTTATTATGATTAAGACAGCCAAAATGAACGTTTTTGAAAGAAAATGACCAACATATGATTAATTGCAAATGCACAGATTTTGCAGCTTCAAGAGTAAATCAACTGCTAAGAAGTGCTAACTTGCTAAAATATAAACTAATTTTAGTCTCTAGATATTAAAATATAATCCATCTTCTTCCTCCATTGGGAAAGCTAATTAGAAATTGTGACTGGCATAAGGAGAAAAAGCTGAGAACACTGGGATTAAGTTCACTTGCATAAAACCTAAAGTCAAGAGAAACTGACCAGATTCTTTTACACATTTCCTATCCTACAATATCTTGAAAAACATCTTATGCTAATGACTACTCCTAAAATGTGCAAGTGACAGAAAAGAGTTTGTAATTAGAACAAAAGTCCTTTTTTGTTCAGTCTAAAAGTCACATTGCAGAAATTGAGCATGAGCCTAAAAGTCATGCTATTGGAAAGCCCACATTATTGATAAACTGATACGATAATTCAAAATAGTTATATATGTATTCAAGTTTCAGAACCATCAGAAATTAACCTTACAATAATCAGTTGTTTTCTGTTTTTAGAAAAGCTTTGATCCTGTATGTGTGGTGGTTTGATTGTTTTGAAAGAAAGAGAGAGAAAAAGAAATCGACTCAGAAATGTACAGTAAATTATTGAAATGAGAAATCCACAGGAAAGTAAGCAGAGTAGCCATTAATGACAAGGTGACTTCTGTGTGTGTGTGTGTGTGTGTGTTTGTTTTTGTTTGGAGAGAGAGATAGTTATGCAACAATACATTTTTAAAAGTATTGACAGATTTGATAAGAAATGCCCAAAATTGCAACAAGTTATTTGATCACCTATTTTGTGTGTGTGTGTGTGCGCGTGCGTGTGCGTGTGCACGCATGCTATAGAATAAGTGATCACATTTGTTGCAATTTGGGGCATTTCTTATCAAATTTGTCAATACTTAAAAAAAAAAAAAAAGGAATTAGCTCCAGTAATCAGTGTTGTGAATTACAAGATCTCAGAGTTCTGACCAGTGACCTGGCAGGCAGAAGTTTGTTGTGGATTTCTGCCTATTTAATCTAATCTATCAAAGTATCTGTAACACATTTATTAGGATTCTGGGAGCAGACTCAGTGCAGCATGAATACTCATAGCACAAGCTCTTTGCCGGTAGAACTCAGTTGAGTTATGCCAGAAGAGAATTTGATAGTAGGAATGCAGCCATGATTGATAGAATTTATACTTCTGCAACCACAGCTTTGATTCAAGGAGATCTCCAGGCCCTGGGAGACAACACTTGTGTTTCCCAGCAGCAGTTTTTTCTCCTAGTGATCTGTATGTCTGACAGATTAGGGTTAGATTCAGAGGACTTAATTTTCTTCCCACACTGGGGGGACGTAAATCAGGAGTAACACCTAAGAAGTCAATGGATTTATATGGGTGTAATCCTAGTGTAAGAAAGAAAATAATCCAGTCAGAGGACAAAGTAGCTAGGTATGGAAGAGGAGAGTTGGGGAGAACACGGAAGAGAAAAATATTACTGCTAACCTTTGAACTCTGTGTATTCATTCAAGAGGGCTTGGAGTCTCAGGATTTTATAGAATATAAAGAAATCTAGTGAGAAAAGTAACATTTTATTGCATTCCAAGTAATTTACCTTAAAGTGGTTTTCAAAGTATTTTGGTCTGTAAATGCGTTAGGCAGTAATGAATATTCATGGAAAATAATAAGAACAAATAGTTACTGGGACATTTTTCTTAGTATTAAATTGGTCTTGACACAGGTGGAAGAAGTTGTGCTTAATGGAAGCTGCAAAGGGCAGGTGGAAGAGTTTTGATGTGGAATATGGCTTCTCAGTAGTTCACCATGTCAAGTCACTTGACCTTTTCTTCCTTTTTTTTTTTTTTTTTCTTTTTTTAATCAGGACAGTTAATATTTTAGTGACGATAATATAATTCAAATTCTGTCCAAGAGAAAACATAATCCTGTTCCCACTGAACTCATTACCAAAACTCCCATTGACTTCAAAGGGAGCACAATTAGGCCCATATACAAAAATCCTACCCTTGTCTATCCTATCTGAGAGTTAAGTAATTTAATTTTTGGTGAACAGAAATTCATACTGTATGCAAAATGTGTGAAGTGGACCTGAAGTCAAGAGAGGAAGAACTACATGAAAACCAGTGGCTAAAAAGGTGAGGTTTAAAATTTAAAATAGAACCTTGAAGTCAATTGGCCAAATTAAATTCCTCGTATAATAATGCTGATGCCAATGAACTGACACCAGGGCTGAATTTGGTCCAGCGTGTCTTTATCATAGCAGAAGAAGGTTTTGCAGCACTGCTGTGTTAAAGGATTTTTTAAAAACCCTTTCAATTAACTATTTTAACATGTGAACAAAGTACAAAATATGCTATACAGCCCTAAGTACCACTGGGTTTAGTACTGTGCATCCAAGTGAAGTAGCATTAGTGTGGCTCTTTCAAATACACTTTTCCTTCTAATGCTTTTGCCGCTCCTCAGAAAATGAATGGACTCGCCCCAGGCAAGCCATGGGCGTAACACCCAAGAGGCTAATGTCAAAGTTTGTTAAGGTTTTTAAGAGCTGACTTCAATGGGATTGCACAGAGTGTAAATTAATAGAGAATTTGGCCCTATACTTTCATGACACCGTGTATTAAAATCATGACACCCAGCCGCAATATCATATTACCATAAAAGAACACAGTAGAAGTTAAAGTGAATATTATTTTCATTTCTTTCCCTGAAAGAATGGTTTTTCAAACATAAAATAATGAGTTGAAGTTCATAATTTGTTTTAAACATGATCAATTTACTGTGTTTCAAACATTACCTAATTGACGCTAAAGAGAGAGCCTTCACAATTCTGGTTAATTTTTTTCTGCTTCTTACAATGCTGTTAATATCTTTAATCAGTGATCTTAAAAAACATCCTTTGGGCTAATTACTTCTAAAAAACAATTACTAACATTTTGTGATGGGACCCTCCTTTTATTCACTAGACATCAAGCAATTTATGATTTAGATAAATAAGACCACTGGAAATTTCTTTAAAGAAGGAATAATATCTTCAAACCTTTCATCCTTTCTAGAGTGCCACAGATTATGAGATCTAGTTTTAGCAGGCATGAGATATACATTTTTATAATCTTTGGAGAGATTCTGCCTTAGTAATTTAAACCCCAAAGTAGAGTTAGTGTATGTGTAATGTTTGTGTTGACCCTTCAACTCTCTTAAACCAAAAATCTGGGTCTGAGGTTCAATACATTTTGAAAAATTGGTGGGAAGAAGGGTACACATCTGAGACATGAAGGAACCCTTCTGAAACATTCTTCATCTAGCTAGTTTTTTTCCCTTTGGTAGTCCCCTGCTTCTTCCCAATATCCCTCATTCAGGAAAACACTTAAACGTATGCTTAAGTCCCCCTGTATTCAGGAAGGCATCTAAACACATCCTGAAGTGTCAATGAGTCGAGGCCCCTCTATTTACTATTGTTATCTTATGCGGAAAAGAGGTCATCTCTGGTGATCACCTCCTCCTCCATCTCACTATCTCTTACAGAATCCTCAAAAGGCATTGGATGCATTCTCTGAAGCTACTGGGCAACTAATCCCAAGGATTTTCTGGTAGGCCATGAAGTAGTGGGAGAAGGATATTCCTCCTCTTCTGCTGCACCAGCTCTGCACCACACTGCAGTGGTATTGCTAGATAACAGCTTGTAAAGCCTAGAGTAGTAGATAGGGAATCCTCCTTGGTTTCTTAGCCACCATGCGCCAAAAAGTCTAAACTCCAAGTTTTGCACAGTTTCCACCTGAAACCATAACTCACCATACTTTTGTTCAAAGATTGGTCTAGCTTCAGTCCACTTTGTTTGGCCATTGGCCTTGATGTGCTGTGAGACTCATGAGCCTCAATTAAACCATCTACAAAGCTGAACTAAATTTGGGTTTGTAACAAAACTCAAAAGCATGTGAGTTTTGCCTACCTTGGGGTTTTGTTACAAAAACTTTGCACAGCCCTAGAAATATAGAGTATAGTTTTGTATTAGACTAGTGCAGGGGTTCTCAAATGGGGGTTGGGAACCCTCAGGGGGTTGTGAGGTTATTACTTGGGGGTATCATGAGCTGTCAACCTCCACCCCAAACTCTGCTTGCCTCGAGCATTTATAATGGTGTTAAATATATTAAATGGTGTGTTTAATTTTTAGGGGTGTTGGACTCAGAGGCCTGCAATGTGAAAGGGACCGCCAGTAAAAAAAAGTTTGAGATCCACTGGACTAGAGTATCAATAGTCTCTTGGAAAAAATTTACAAAATATCTATACATCAAGACTGAGCACGAAAGTCAGGATGGAAAACCACAAGATAATATTTAGAATTCACTGGATTCCATCCTAGGGTGAATTAGGTGTTTGCATCTTTTTAAGTCCCTTTTGTGCCACTCCAGCAGTGTAAAAGATACTTAAATCTGCCTGATGGCAGGAGATGAGGATTACCTTAGTACTGGGGAATCCTGAAGTGGCATAGTGTCGCTAGGCCTCTGCCAGCTTCTCCTGCCCCATCCCTACCAGTCGGGGGCAAGCTGTAGGATGGGAAAGGGTGGGGCTGAAGTCTAATGTGCTCTGGCACTCTTGGCTGGTCAAGCAGCCTCTGGGGAATATTCTCTTCAGCCCAAGTTAAGCAGTTGAGATAGCCTGCGCCCCTCCCCTGGATCACTGAGAGGAGAAAGATGGAGCAAAACCCAGTGTTCCCCTCCTCATCTCTGCTGAGCTGTGCTCAGGCATAACTGTGATCTACCCCATTGGATTACCTATGGATGGAAGACATTGAAACTATGCGTAGGTTGATGGGAAGTTAAGGCTGCAATTCAGCAAAGCCCTTAAGGATGTAATTAACTTTAACCATGTGCTTAAGTGTCTTCAACTTCAATAGGACTTAAGAACATGCTTAAAACTCATTTTGTGCTTAAGTGCTTTGCTGAAGAGGAATGGATTTAGGCAGGCCTGTGGGTCTGTTCCTGCACCTTTGGAGTTCTATAATTGATTTCAGTGGCAGCAGGATCAGGCCCGTATGAATGATGTCTGTCGCTCTTACATAATGTATTTTGTGTTTGTGTCTCAGGGAAGTTCAATATACCAGGAATATTTGTACTGAACTTTCACAGGGTCATTTGGGCTCTCAGCCAATTTCAGTGACACCAGAGATCAACTGTTAGTGCATAATTTGCCCTCAAAGAAGCCCAAAAGCTAAGATAAGTATCATTCTTTGAAACTGTGTTTTATCTTGCAGTATATAATGCAAGTGACAGTTAAAATTCCATATGCTTAGATTCTATCTTGATGAAAGGACAGAGGCAGCCTTGGTAGACTGCATAAATTATTACTCTACATAATGATTTGGTCTACTCTTGTTGAATATATTAGAGTATGAGATGATACAATACAGTACAATCATTTAGCAGATTTCATGGTGAAAAGAGATCACAGGCTATAGATAGGCTATAGTGATTATTTAGATTAGAATGGTTGCTTTATATCAGGATCAACACTCATTACATCACCACTTGATTTTTCCCCTAACTAGTTATTAGGATCATGTCTTTCAATTGTAGAAATCAACACACTAAAAACATGCATAAAGATCGTTTAAAACGTCAACACAGTGATGGGCTTCCAGTATTGATGATTTTTATTCGAGAATTTATAATCCACCTCTTCCACAGCATGCATCGTTTGCATAAAAACATTTTTACTGACTCCTGAGTGTATACCCCAAATATAGACACATTTACGCTGCCACTTGCTGCATTGTATTTGTATGTAAAGATGCTCTCTACTTTTATATTTTGTGGTTGGTTGACTACAAGTGGAGACTAGTTACCAAATGAATTAATGAAAAATAAATGCATGCTTAACCTATAGTTAAAACTAACTATCAAATGTTTACTTATGCCACTGGCTAATATTTCAGTATCCTTGTAGCCCTTTAAGTTTCATTTACAATGGTCAATTTCATTATTCAAAGTTTTTTTTTTCACTTTGCAACAAGCGAAGGATTCAGCCCTCTTCTCATTCAGGTTAATAGCATCACCATCCATGGGAGTAGGATCAAGCCCACAGGATCAGGGAAGAACTTCAATTGACTTCCATGGTGCAGGATCAAAGCAAATGATAGACAAATGGAAAAATGATGGACAAAAGGAGAAAAACTCCACTGAGTGTTTTTTAAGATGGCTCCCATTGTAGTCTGAATTGTAATATTTTTAAAGTTAAATTTATGTTGCAGAGGACAAAACAGAACAAAAACCCCTCCACAACCCCGCCAACTAACCAACCAATCTTTTATTTTATGTAAGGCGGCAAGGAGAAATTATTTAATTTGCAATGCTGCTATAGCCTTGTTGGTCCCAAGATATTAGAGAGACAAGGTGGGTCAGGTAGTATATTTTATTAGACCAAATTCTGCTGGTAAATGAGACAAGCTTTCAGGCTTATACAGAGCTCTCCGTCAGGTGTGGGAAACATGTCTGGTCTCTTGCAACATGTGTTAACTCCTTATGCTTAATAACCTGTGCTACCTTGTATTTAGCTGTGACACTTTGTGTACCTTTCCCAGACACGAAGAAGAGCTTTGTGTAGCTCAAAAGCTTGTCTCTTTCACCATAAGAAGTTGATCTAATAAAAGATATTACCTTACTTACCCTGTCTCTCAAATTATTCTGTTATTACTTTCTGAAAAACAATATATCTTGATTTAAATCTCATTTACACTGTCTTTATCCTACTCTGACTCTTATTAGTTTAATTGAAATTACTCCTGATTTACATTAGTATGAGAGGAGAATGAGACACAGGAATTAGTTTGTTCTTCATTCTCCTGTCAAACTCTGACCAGCAAATTTCAAGCTCCTAAATTTTGCTGCGTGTGTTAACAATGAAAAGGAAGTTAAAAAGATTCTAAGATAGCTGTTCAGAAAATTTAAAAAAAGCTTCAAGCACACCTATCAACAGTGTTATGAGAAATGTAGACAAAAGTAAGACTACAGATTTGGGTTCTGTCTGCTGTTTTTCCTGTACTTGTCAACTGATTTGACGTGCCTGGCCAGAACAGAATTTGTCAGACTCTGTCCTCATACTTCTCAATCCCAGATGTGCACTGTGGATTAGTTTTAACATTTGTGACCTCATGTTGTATAGCACTTTGTCCTTTGCTCTGAATCCTGTAATTTTGAGCAATTTAACCTCTGTAGGTCCGAGTGTTTTGTGCTTGGAGACGTCTGGACCGTTTCTGTTGCCAGTCCATTTAAAATGCTCTCTCAAACTGTTGTAAAGTTGGATTACTTTGTATTTTTCATTTGGGTTTCTTAAATTTTATTTTGTAAATGGGTGGAATCATAGAATCATAGAATCATAGAATATAAGGGTTGGAAGGGACCCCAGAAGGTCATCTAGTCCAACCCCCTGCTCAAAGCAGGACCAATTCCCAGTTAAATCATCCCAGCCAGGGTTTTGTCAAGCCTGACCTTAAAAACCTCTAAGGAAGGAGATTCTACCACCTCCCTAGGTAACGCATTCCAGTGTTTCACCACCCTCATAGTGAAAAAGTTTTTCCTAATATCCAATCTAAACCTCCCCCACTGTAACTTGAGACCATTACTCCTCGTTCTGTCATCTGATACCATTGAGAACAGTCTAGAGCCATCCTCTTTGGAACCCCCTTTCAGGTAGTTGAAAACAGCTATCAAATCCCCCCTCATTCTTCTCTTCTGCAGGCTAAACAATCCCAGCTCCCTCAGCCTCTCCTCATAACTCATGTGTTCCAGACCCCTAATCATTTTTGTTGCCCTTCGCTGGACTCTCTCCAATTTATCCACATCCTTCTTGAAGTGTGGGGCCCAAAACTGGACACAGTACTCCAGATGAGGCCTCACCAATGTCGAATAGAGGGGAACGATCACGTCCCTCGATCTGCTCGCTATGCCCCTACTTATACATCCCAAAATGCCATTGGCCTTCTTGGCAACAAGGGCACACTGCTGACTCATATCCATCTTCTCGTCCACTGTCACCCCTAGGTCCTTTTCTGCAGAACTGCTGCCTAGCCATTCGGTCCCTAGTCTGTAGCTGTGCATTGGGTTCTTCCGTCCTAAGTGCAGGACCCTGCACTTATCCTTATTGAACCTCATCAGATTTCTTTTGGCCCAATCCTCCAATTTGTCTAGGTCCCTCTGTATCCTATCCCTCCCCTCCAGCGTATCTACCACTCCTCCCAGTTTAGTATCATCCGCAAATTTGCTGAGAGTGCAATCCACACCATCCTCCAGATCATTTATGAAGATATTGAACAAAACCGGCCCCAGGACCGACCCTTGGGGCACACCACTTGATACCGGCTGCCAACTAGACATGGAGCCATTGATCACTACCCGTTGAGCCCGACAATCTAGCCAGCTTTCTACCCACCTTGTAGTTTTATCTGAATTTGAGTCTTATCTGCTTTTGTAGCTGATTGCTTCCAGTAGTCATAGGAACTCTTGAAAACATATTTGCTAAAAGAAAGTCCCTGTATTTAACAAAGCCTTTTGCAATTTAATGATCATTTTGCAAATTTAGACAGTGCTTTGCACAACAGTCCTGTAGTATGACTCCCAGTGATTCATGGTCTCCTTCTGCCTTTACTGATTTCTGCTTATGAATATTTTGGGTGTCTTCCACACTCAACATTTCTTTTTCAATCTTGACATCAGTTCTAGTGTGTGTTTGTACTTTGGAAGGATGTGCCTCAAAGTGACCATCTAGAGAGGAAGGATGGTCTTGTGGTTTGGGCCCTGGACTGAAGACCTGGGTTCAAATACCAGATCTATCACAGACTTCCTGTATCACTTTGGGAAAGTCATTTAATATTTCTCTGCCTCAGTACTCCATCTGTAAAATGAGGAAGTTGATACTTCTTTACTTCCATCCTTTGTCCTATTGTTTCTTTTGATTTCAAGCTCTTTGGGCCATCAACTGTTTCTTACTATGTGTGTACAGTTCTGTCCTGGTCTTGGTTGCGGTCTCTAAATGTTTCCATATTACAGAGAATAACTAATAATAAGAATCTTCCAGGACTGACCCAAGCTCAGGGCAGTTTGCATAGACAGAGTTCTGAAGCAAAACAGATGGTTCTTTGAGAATCGTTGCAGTACCATTCTATACTGTCTTGAAACAGCAACCTGAGTGGAGCACTTAGGTGTGAAAATGTATAATTAATTTACTTAGCTATGTTAACATGCCCATGAAAATCTATAAGTCCTCCTGAGTTTGGAGTCTTTCTATTTATATAGATACCTCCACCTTTTTTGATAGGTTTCAGAGTCGCAGCCGTGTTAGCCTGTATTCACAAAAAGAGATCAACAATTTCCTCCCACATCAACCTCAGCCTGGACCAGTCCACACAAGAGATCCACTTCCTGGACACTATGGTGCTAATAAGCGATGGTCACATAAACACCACCCTATACCAGAAACCTACTGACTGCTATTCCTACATACATGCCTCCAGCTTTCACCCAGACCACACCACACGATCCATTGTCTACAGCCAAGCTCTCAGATACAACCGCATTTGCTCCAACCCCTCAGACAGAGACAAACACCTACAAGATCTCTATCAAGCCTTCTTACAACTACAATATCCACCTGCTGAAGTGAAGAAACAGATGGACAGAGCCAGAAGAGTACCCAGAAGTCACCTACTACAGGACAGGCCCAGCAAAGAAAATAACAGACCGCCACTAGCCATCACCTTCAGCCCCCAACTAAAACCTCTTCAACGCATCATCAAGGATCTACAACCTATCCTGAAGGATGACCCATCACTCTCACAGATCTTGGGAGACAGGCCAGTCCTTGCTTACAGACAGCCCCCCAACCTGAAGCAAATACTCACCAGCAACCACACACCACACAACAGAACCACTAACCCAGGAACCTATCCTTGCAACAAAGCCCGTTGTCAACTGTGCCCACATATCTATTCAGGGGACACCATCATAGGGCCTAATCACATCAGCCACACTATCAGAGGCTCATTCACCTGCACATCCACCAATGTGATATATGCCATGTGCCAGCAATGCCCCTCTGCCATGTACATTGATCAAACTGGACAGTCTCTATGTAAAAGAATAAATGGATACAAATCAGATGTAAAGAATGATAATGTTCAAAAACCAGTCGGAGAACACTTCAATCTCTCTGGTCACTCAATTAGAGACCTAAAAGTGACAATTCTTCAACAAAAAACTTGAAAAACAGACTCCAACGAGAGACTGCTGAATTGGAATTAATTTGTAAACTGGGTACAATTAACTTAGGCTTGAATAGAGACTGGCAGTGGATGGGTCATTACACAAAGTAAAACTATTTCCCCATGTTTATTCCCCCCAGCCCCCACCGTTCTTCAGACGTTCTTGTGAACTGCTGGAAATGGCCCACCTTGATTATCGCTACAAAAGGTTTTCTCCTCTCCCCTCCCCTCCATCCCCGCCCCCGCTCTCCTGCTTGTCTTAGCTAATCTTAAGTGATCACTCTCGTTACAGCGTGTATGGTAACACCCATTGTTTCATGTTCTCTGTGTATATAAAACTCCCCTCTATATTGTCCACTGAATGCATCTGATGAAGTGAGCTGTAGCTCACAAAAGCTTATGCTCAAATAAATTTGTTAGTCTCTAAGGTGCCACAAGTACTCTTTTTTTCTCTCCACCTTTTTAGAGTCTCACTGAACCACTTTGTCACTGGGTGCCTGTCCTGCAAAACAGCCACTTTCAGCCCAATCCTGCATTTGTTTCTATTCAATTTCAGGGTTGTTTCCCCCATACTGCAGTATTTTCCGGTTTCTGATTGTGGTGTTGATCAGGCTTGCCACAAGTCAACCAATCAAGTTATTTCCCCCACCCATTCAGATGCTCAAAGAGGCAACCACCATCTCCACTTCTCTGCCAGATCCCTTTCAGGCTGAGGAAATCCATTTGCTCCTTTTTTCCCACACAAAAAGATTTAGTTTACTTATGATACCATGTAGTAAAGCCAAGAGTTTTAGAAAGAGACGGTGAGCTTTATTTCCAGATCCCAGGCACCTGACATGGGTCAGTATTACAAAAAGGTTAATAATTCTGTCTCATGGCGGGGTCCATATCCACTAAGGCTCAAATATTCAGACATTTAGGCACCTAATTCCCATGGGAGTTAGGCGACTAAATGCATTTGAGAATTTGGGCCTAACTTTAGAGGCTACTCTTAAACTCTTGAGGTTGGTGAACTTTACTAAGATATTGAGGTACCTCTGTTGCACCTTTAACTGATTAACCTATAGAGCAGGAATTTACTTAAGTTAGGTATTGAAAGTAAGTAACTGAATGTTATTTATGGATCTCTAGTTCTTAAACAGCTGATATATTTATTTGCATTCCTTGCAAGTAGCATAGGCTTCCAGACCAACTATAAAATGGACCCGTTTTAAAGCCCGGGATGTTCATTTAATGTTCCACACCATTCTGAATCTTACTGAAATCATGACCTCAGGGTCTTGTTCTGAAAGTTTTGAGGGTTTTTTATTTCCAGTGCCTTTGCCAAGGCATGAGAGCCACAAAGTGAGAACATAAGAGATGGAATGAGGATGGAAAGGAATGAGACTCAAATCAATGCATCCACCTACGTGGCTGATTCTCTTCCTACCCCTGCTTCAGATAAGTTAATAGATGCCACTGAATTTATTTCAGCTCTCCTTAGTGTTGTGAGCTTGCCTACCAGGAGGGTTTTCCCATGCTCTCACAACTCTTTAAAAAAACAAAAGATGCTCAGTTACTATTTATGTTATATCATCTGCCTGTATCTTTGAAATTTCTGCTTTGCATTAAAGACAAAGCATTCCTCTCAATTAATGCGCTTTGAGTGTTTCCTGCCACAAGAACATCATTAACTCTTTGCTGGCCTGACTAATTTCTGCATTTTAAAAAGTAGCCTGATAATGACACAAGTGGAGCACTCAATCCGCAGGGTAGCCATTAACTGCACTCTTATTGTGCAGTCTCAATTCAGACCACAATTACTGTCAGAGAATTGCACTGGAAGCTACTTCTTGTACGCAAACAAGAATAATATTCATTAAAGACCACTTTCAATAAAATACAATCTATATTTTTAATGAATATTTGAGAAAGAAAATACAATATTGGGTTCAGAAACCTGCAATATGATTATTATTCTTTTAATAACAGACTCTCTCATGTACATTTACTGACAGATGTAATAGAAGGCAGCAGAAATGAGATGGCTGGTATAGGAGCTTTGACTCAGAAGAAATGAAAAGCAGAGCTCATAGTAAACCAAGTCAATGTTAAATAAGGTTTTCCTAGAACCACCTTCACCCAATACAGCTTTTTTTATGGGTTTTATTGATGTCCCTAGGCTAGTATACTCTACTTAAACCTTTCATGCCCGGTTAAATATAGGAACATGAGAAATTATAGAGACTGAAGAAGACCAGGTGACCCCTCTTGGTCTATTCCCTTTTGGGTTTCTTCCACAATATTTCCTTAATTCAAATACATACCTATCTTCTCTTTAGAGCATATGTAGAATTTTTTATTATATGAGTAATCACATAAGAAGCTTTCATTTCCCATTTCAAGAAAGTAAAAAAATGGTGTATCCATTTAAAAAATCTATATTTTCTGTGAACCATGAACATGGCCTTAAGGCTGAAAGGTCAAAGTTAAAAACAGTGTAGTGTATATCATTTTCTGTAAAGATGTGTAGCTGGTATATTTGTTCAATACAACATAAGCTTCCATTTCTGGCCCTGCTTGTAATATTTGGTAGACATTCCATTTTCAGACTTATCCTTTTAGTTATTTGCTGTACAGTAACAGGCAGGAAAAGACTGTAGGGAGGCTGTATAGGAACACCTGTTCACTGGTTACTGATTGATAATGCAGAGAACTCAGCTGTTGAGCAAGATGGGTGTGTTGTTGGCACTAGAATTGAATTGCTAAGGGGTAAAGCAGAAAGAATCTGCCAGTGAGACAATATCAAAGTTTAAAAATCAGGAAAACTGAAGTTGCTGTCTAGTAATGTATTTCTTTGAATAGTGGAATGATTCATGGTAATAATAAGTAGTGAGTCTGTGCTAAATGTATAGAAATAATGATGGTTTAACTGGGGGAAAAATTATAGTATTCTCCCCTCATCACCCATCTGCTCTTGCCCCTTCTTTCTTCTACCAACACTCACCCTACCCAATTTGGTTAGAATAATAACAATTGGAATAGCTATTATCATGTGACTTCATTTGTCATGAATACTGCAGCCCCTTTAGTGTTAATATGGTATAATTCCCTTCATGTAATACAGAATGAATACTTGGCAACTGAACTAATAGGAAATGTGTGGTCCCAAAAGAAGTGGTTTCTCCTTTAAGTGTTCGTTATTGCATTGCACGTAGCATCTAACATGTTTTTTAATTTTCTTTTTTTAAGCATGGTGTGTGCCTGGATGATTCACTAATTGAATGTTTGTAAAAGTAGCTATGTTTGAAGTATCTGTGAACGTTTTGTGAATGCAAGTGTTTCATTATTGCCAATCGCTGGCAGAGAGAAAAATCTTCCCAACTAAACATACCCTGCTTACATGTGCCACTCATATATGGAGTGAAATGTGTTAACCTTTAAACAATTTAGAAGTTGGTGCAGTTAATAGGTAGGACAGATAGTTACAAAGTCCTGATTAACTACAGAATATATAGACGTGAAAACTTGTAAACAGTGAAGGCAAGAGACAGCGGCTATTATTTACCATAGTAGATCACAGGTACAGGTCTGTGATTGTTGGAATTCTGAACAGCAACATTGCCCTCTTTTGGCAAAACAGTGTACAATATATTTACCTCACTCTCGCAGGTAAAGGCTTTTTCCTCTGAGCACAGAAATTGTTATATAACAAGATAAAAATATTAAGAGGGATCAGCATAAAGAAGCCACTTTGTGTATAGCCTTTACCAGTAAGGGGCGTTGACTGGAAGAACTGCTGTCTGTGCTATTGTGAGGGTAGTGGAAAAGATGAAATATTGCACCAACGAGTCAAATCATTGTGCAAACCAGTTTTATTGCAGCTCAATTTCTTAACCCTTTACCCCTCTATATTTAGCAGTGTTTGTAAGTTTGCTGTTCCAGAGCTTATTGAGTTTTTCCGAGCATGAAGAAGAAAACACAGGAATGTGCATGATTGGAGCCTGATTAGCTGTGACTCTAGCTTTGCATATTGTCATACCAGAATGCAGAGATACATTAGAGTCTGAGGCCCTTCCAGAGTCTCATGCTTTAGGAGTAGATAAGAACCTGAGGGGAAGCTAGTACATATCTACATAAAAAGAGGAAGTGACTATAAAAAGACTTGCATTGCTTTATTTTATTTTACTTTCATCCAAACTGCTAGTGTACACAGTTCTCCCTGCTAGAGAAACAGAATTCTCATTTTCAAGGTTAACTTTTTCCTTTGCCCATTGCTGCAGGATGATTGTCAGTGAACGTCCGTGCAGTATTAGGATGTCCCCAGTACTTTCAGAGGCAGTGAAATGGTTTAGAAGCCCTTGTTGTAGGCATTTAGTCACAGCCCTGCGCTGTCTGATGCCCCCTACCAAACCTTCCTCCTGTGTGGCAGGCCAGCTGGCCTCCCTGCCAACTTTTGTTCTGAGTGGAAACAGCTCAGTAGCAGTCCCTACATTCCCCTGAATGCTGGGACAGCGTTTCTAGGCAGTCCTTATGAAAGCCTCACAAGGTAGGGAAGAGTCCTTACTCCTGCTTCGCAGATGACTATATTAGCCCTAACCACAACCTAGCCTCCTCTTATGATATGTATGTACATTTGCTTTCCTTGTAACAATTTGTGGTAGAAAGCAGAGCTGTGCAGAATATCACAACCAGGCTTGAAACAAGAGAGGGGTTCAAGTCGCAGGGTTCTGGCTGGAATGCAGATTCCCAAGTTTGGAGTGTTCAGTTCTAGGGTTTGGGTTCAGACAGAACCAGGCTAACATTTGGATCCAGATTCATATTCCCCAAAGCTAAGGGGCTCTCATAGTCAGGTATGTGGGTCCAACTCTTCCAGAAATCATATGATCTAGGCTGGGGTTTTATTACAAATTTAAATGCAGACCACATATGACAAATGGTCTGAGCAAACCAAAGCCAATTTGTCATGGCACTGAAATCAGGTGAAACGGCTGTTGTAACTGAAATTTTTGGTCTGTATAGGACTCAATTCAAAGGAATTACAAACTTACTTGCATCCAATTAAAAGAAAAATGTAGCTGTGAACCCACTGCAATTTGCACAGCTTTCTGAGTTAAGTTTCCTATCCCCACATCCTTCATTGTTCACTTTAAGGTTATATAACTAGGTGAAAAGTAGTTAGAAAGGAACCATTCTTCAGCCTTCTGCTTTTTTCACTTTTATTCTCAAATGAAACTAGCGTGGAAGGAAGTCCATATACTTGCTGGAATGTAAATCGTGGTGTAAATACATTAGAATAGCAATATAATCCAAGTATTTCATGTTTTTAAAAAATGAAATACCTGCCATCATTACCTTGTCCTCAGTCTTTCTTTTTAAAACAGTGAAAGTGGGTTTAGAATGTCTCCTTTTCTTTTTACTTTTTCATTGTGCAACTTGCTTTGGAGGCAGGATAGCCTCACCCCTAACGATTTCATACTCTGAAGCCACTGAAAATTTTCATCAGCTGCCATACATCAGCTACAACATTATCTCTCCTTCCATGAACAGTTCTGAAAAGCTGTCTCTCTCCCCCGATGCTGACATTAGACACTGTGCTGAGCTTTCAGTGAGCCACTGAGGAAGAGCTGGCAAACCCACACCATTTTCTACTCTACTGACACAGACGATGGAAAGGAAGTGGTTGTTGTTTTCTCTTGTCTTCTCATATGAGACTCTCAGCCACACAGTTTTATAAGAAGCAGGACAAATGAATGTAAGCTATACAGTGTGTATATATTGGGGCAGAGAACCTAAATATACGAAATGCTACTTCTCGATTTCAGGTTTAAAGTTTATGGGGCAGGGATCATGTTTACCTCTGTATTTTCTATAGTGCCGAGCACAAAAGGGACTTGATCCGGTATCAGGGGCTCTGTGCTCTACCATAATCAGAATATTAAATAATACTAGTTTTAGAAAATTATGTTGTGCATTTGCGATTAGAGTTAAACTGCAGCAGGATCAAATAATTGCTCATCTCCGCATCTTCCTGCTTGTCTACCCCCTTCTTTCATTGCCACCTATAAATCTGTGTCAGCCACTGTAGGACTCTGGTTTCAAGCGAAGAAATCTAATCACTCACTGGGCACATCTGACTTTTTAGCAGGCTTCACAGGCAATTGTGCTGTCTGTCACTGACACAAACTCAGCCATTGTATGACTTTCCAGGCAGCTTTGTTCCCTTAAACATTATTTTCATTTGATTCCCCTTTGATCCTAAGGAATTTGCTTACTATTACCTGACTGAGAATACGTCCTTGTGCAAATTCCTCATTCCGCATGACAGCAATATGCAAACCCTTATTATGCTAAAGAATAGCTGGTTCCCTATAGCCATATACATCTTATGTGCAAATGTGCTTACTGACCTTCAGGACCATTCACATAATGGTACACAAATTATTTGGGCAGCAGCTGCCTTTGGAATCAGAAGTAAAAATCTGTAAATGGAAGTCCTGCTTTGCAGAGAAGAATGTGCTTCCCTGTCTCCCACAATGAGCTTCTTTTTTTTTTATAGAAAGAAAAGGAGGACTTGTGGTACCTTAGAGACTAACAAATTTATTTGAGCATAAGCTTTCGTGAGCTACAGCTCACTTCATCGGATGCATGCAGTGGAAAATACAGTGGGGAGATTTATATTCACAGAGAACATGAAACAATGGGTGTTACCATACACACTGTAAGGAGAGTGATCAGGTAAGGTGAGCTATTACCAGCAGGAGAGTCTGGGGGGGAGAGAGCGCGGGGGGGGGGGGGGAACCCTTTTGTAGTGATAATCAAGGTGGGCCATTTCAGGCTGATAGTGTGGCTGATGTGATTAGGCCCTATCAGAGGCTCGTTCACCTGCACATCTACCAATGTGATATATGCCATCATGTGCCAGCAATGCCCCTCTGCCGTGTACGTTGGCCAAACTGGACAGTCTCTACGTAAAAGATTAAATGGACACAAATCAGACGTCAAGAATTATAACATTTAAAAACCAGTTGGAGAACACTTCAATCTCTTTGGTCACTCGATTACAGACCTAAAAGTGGCAATTCTTAAACAAAAAAAACTTCAGAAAGAGACTCCAGCGAGAGATTGCTGAATTGGAATTAATTTGGAAACTGGAAACCATTAACTTAGGCTTGAATAAAGACTGGGAGTGGATGTGTCCTTACACAAAGTAAAACTATTTCCCCATGTTTATTCCCTCCCCTCCCCCCCGCTGTTCCTCGGACGTTCTTGTCAACTGCTGGAAGTGGCACACCTTGATTATCACTACAAAAGTTTCCCCTCCCTTGCTGGTAATAGCTCACCCTAAGTGATCACTCTGGTTACAGTGTGTATGGTAACACCCATTGTTTCATGTTCTCTGTGAATATAAATCTCCCCACTATATTTTCCACTGGATGCATCTGATGAAGTGAGCTGTAGCTCACAAAAGCTTATGCTCAAATAAATTTGTTAGTCTCTAAGGTGCCACAAGTCCTCCTTTTCTTTTTGCAGATACAGACTAACACGGCTGCTACTCTGAAACCTGTTTTATAGAGAGACTCACTGAGAATGCTGACTTCAGCAAACTTAATATAAACTGTAGGGACTTTTACTGAGGAGATTCTTATACTATGGTTTGATGTAGTAATTGTCATACTGTTGCCTAGTGTTGGTGTTGTGAAGTTTTTATTCATAACAAAATGATGACATAGAATTGCTGTACTCCATATTTTCTTTTTTTACTTAGAGAACAGCAAAAACTGTAATTTATGAGCTCCTTGCACTACAGTGCTGCCATACACAGCATAGTTTCCAAAAGAAGATTCAGAGCACTCCCTTACTCTCCAGCTGAAAAAGGTTTGATGGAGATCAATAAAACCAGTTCAGCTGAAATAAGAACCAATGTACACTTTCTCCCAAAACTTGAATAAAGGGTGTGATGATTTTTTTAACAATTATTTTTCATTTTCCAATGACTCTACAAGATTGCTTTGCTGGATCTGGCTCCAACCAGAAAAGAAATTCCAGTCTTCTCTCGTGGTATTTCTAGACTAGTTTTGCAGACTTGTCTTGTTGAGAGATTGCTGTTGTAGTAAGGTTTAGGTAAGCATCCAGACTTGTTGGTGTTTAGCTGAACTAACCTCTGAACCTATTGAGGTGAACACATCCAGGCTACCCTAGTGTTAGAAGATCTCTGTGAGGCAAAAAAGCTGGAAGAGTCCAGCCCCCACAGGAAGAAGCATTTTGGAAGGGTCTCCAGTAACATTAGAACCATTTAGGGAGGAGGTGGGTCATCATCTCTTCTTGTCTGGAAGGATAGGCAAAATGGCCCACGATAAGGGAGTTATAGCCAGAAACAAAAGGGCATAATTGGGGTTCCAACAGGAAGTAAAACCAGTTCCTTTTGGACCTGCGGTGTGGGCTTTTCCTGGCTGCGACAACATTAGACCTGAATACTGCTCGTGACAAGTAAGGGCTCTAATGAAAGCCTGTGTCATGCAGGTCAGCATGATCATTGTGAGGAGTTATGTTTCTATGCTGAAAATTAGATTCTCGGGGCCTTGTAATTAAAGGCAGGTCACTCAAAGGTAGCATCTCTTGAGACAAACTTCTCCAAACAGAAGGGACAACTGTGTATTATGTGTCCTACGGTAGTAGTCTATTAACATACTGAGTCAAATGCTAATGAAGAGCTGGTGGAGACTTCAGAAGAAAATTAATAGGAAGAGGTAAATATTGGAATAGGGAGAAACACCCTGTTTTTCAGAAGATCAAAAGGTTTGGTGTATCTTGGTACAGATGAACCCCCAGGTATCCCTCAATCTGTGAGGACTAGCTGCTAGTGGGCTTGATTTTATGAAAGGGGGAATCTCAGCCAACCTGGCTGAAAATGATAGAAAAGGACTTAGGGTAAGCTACCCTGTATGAGACAGGACTACCTTGTGAGTTAAGATTAAGCTCTGGAAAGCATATTATGATTTTGTTTTATATGTAACCATTTGTTTCCAATATTTTTACTTTCTATCACTTGTGTCTCTGTTCTTTGATACACTTATTCTGGCTTTCACTATCTGTATGTAAGGGCTGTGTTAAGTAGCATGGCGATCCTGAGTTGAATCTTGCTTGCTGGTGTGTTCTGTTCCTTTGGAAGTAGCAAATCTGAGAGTTCTGTGAGTGCTCAGTGGAACAGGGGCTGGGCATTCTAGAGGGGCGCTCGGAGGATGCGGGGGCTGGTGTGTGCCTATTGCTAACCTATACAGAGACAGTGAGGATTGTCAAGGCCTGGAAGGCAGAGCTTGTGTTGCCAGAGACTGGTGGAGTCAGGGAGCTGAGCCTCAGCAGGTACAGACAAGATTTTCTTACACTAAGGGAAGTAGCACTGTATGTAAGGGAGCAGTATGACTGCTCAGAGCTCCGGTACGAAACTGCAGAAAAACCTGAGTGTCTCTGGATTAAGTTTAGAAGTGTGTGCAACAAGAGTGATGTAGTGGTGGGAGTCTGCTATAGACCACCGGACCAGGGGGATGAGGTAGATGAGGCTTTCTTCCGGCAGCTCACGGAAGCTACTAGATTGCATGCCCTGATTCTCATGGGTGACTTTAATTTTCCTGATATCTGCTGGGAGAGCAATACAGCGGTGCATAGACAATCCAGGAAGTTTTTGGAAAGCGTAGGGGACAATTTCCTGGCGCAAGTGCTAGAGGAGCCAACTGGGGGGGGGGCGCTTTTCTTGACCTGCTGCTCACAAACCGGGTAGAATTAGTGGGGGAAGCAAAAGTGGATGGGAATCTGGGAGGCAGTGACCATGAGTTGGTTGAGTTCAGGATCCTGACACAGGGAAGAAAGGTAAGCAGCACGATACGGACCCTGGACTTCAGGAAAGCAGACTTCGACTCCCTCAGGGAACGGATGGCCAGGATCCCCTGGGGGACTAACTTGAAGGGGAAAGGAGTCCAGGAGAGCTGGCTGTATTTCAAGGAATCCCTGTTGAGGTTACAGGGACAAACCATCCCGATGAGTCGAAAGAATAGTAAATATGGCAGGCGACCAGCTTGGCTTAATGGTGAAATCTTAGCGGATCTTAAACATAAAAAAGAAGCTTATAAGAAGTGGAAGGTTGGACATATGACCAGGGAAGAGTATAAAAATATTGCTCGGGCATGTAGGAATGTTATCAGGAGGGCCAAATCGCACCTGGAGCTGCAGCTAGCCAGAGATGTCAAGAGTAACAAGAAGGGTTTCTTCAGGTATGTTGGCAACAAGAAGAAAGCCAAGGAATGTGTGGGCCCCTTACTGAATGAGGGAGGCAAACTAGTGACAGAGGATGTGGAAAAAGCTAATGTACTCAATGCTTTTTTTGCCTCTGTTTTCACTAACAAGGTCAGCTCCCAGACTGCTACGCTGGGCATCACAAAATGGGGAAGAGATGGCCAGCCCTCTGTGGAGATAGAGGTGGTTAGGGACTATTTAGAAAAGCTGGACGTGCACAAGTCCATGGGGCCGGACGAGTTGCATCCGAGAGTGCTGAAGGAATTGGCGGCTGTGATTGCAGAGCCATTGGCCATTATCTTTGAAAACTCGTGGCGAACCGGGGAAGTCCCGGATGACTGGAAAAAGGCTAATGTAGTGCCAATCTTTAAAAAAGGGAAGAAGGAGGATCCTGGGAACTACAGGCCAGTGAGCCTCACTTCAGTCCCTGGAAAAATCATGGAGCAGGTCCTCAAAGAATCAATCCTGAAGCACTTGCATGAGAGGAAAGTGATCAGGAACAGCCAGCATGGATTCACCAAGGGAAGGTCATGCCTGACTAATCTAATCGCCTTTTATGATGAGATTACTGGTTCTGTGGATGAAGGGAAAGCAGTGGATGTATTGTTTCTTGACTTTAGCAAAGCTTTTGACACGGTCTCCCACAGTATTCTTGTCAGCAAGTTAAGGAAGTATGGGCTGGATGAATGCACTACAAGGTGGGTAGAAAGCTGGCTAGATTGTCGGGCTCAACGGGTAGTGATCAATGGCTCCATATCTAGTTGGCAGCTGGTATCAAGTGGAGTACCCCAAGGGTCGGTCCTGGGGCCGGTTTTGTTCAATATCTTCATAAATGATCTGGAGGATGGTGTGGATTGCACTCTCAGCAAATTTGCGGATGATACTAAACTGGGAGGAGTGGTAGATACGCTGGAGGGGAGGGATAGGATACAGAAAGACCTAGACAAATTGGAGGATTGGGCCAAAAGAAATCTGATGAGGTTCAATAAGGATAAGTGCAGGGTCCTGCACTTAGGACGGAAGAACCCAATGCACAGCTACAGACTAGGGACCGAATGGCTAGGCAGCAGTTCTGCGGAAAAGGACCTAGGGGTGACAGTGGACGAGAAGATGGATATGAGTCAGCAGTGTGCCCTTGTTGCCAAGAAGGCCAATGGCATTTTGGGATGTATAGGTAGGGGCATAGCGAGCAGATCGAGGGACGTGATCGTTCCCCTCTATTCGACATTGGTGAGGCCTCATCTGGAGTACTGTGTCCAGTTTTGGGCCCCACACTTCAAGAAGGATGTGGATAAATTGGAGAGAGTCCAGCGAAGGGCAACAAAAATGATTAGGGGACTGGAACACATGAGTTATGAGGAGAGGCTGAGGGAGCTGGGATTGTTTAGCCTGCAGAAGAGAAGAATGAGGGGGGATTTGATAGCTGCTTTCAACTACCTGAAAGGGGGTTCCAAAGAGGATGGCTCTAGACTGTTCTCAATGGTAGCAGATGACAGAACGAGGAGTAATGGTCTCAAGTTGCAGTGGGGGAGGTTTAGATTGGATATTAGGAAAAACTTTTTCACTAAGAGGGTGGTGAAACACTGGAATGCGTTACCTAGGGAGGTGGTAGAATCTCCTTCCTTAGAGGTTTTTAAGGTCAGGCTTGACAAAGCCCTGGCTGGGATGATTTAACTGGGAATTGGTCCTGCTTTGAGCAGGGGGTTGGACTAGATGACCTTCTGGGGTCCCTTCCAACCCTGATATTCTATGATTCTATGATTCTAAGGGCATGTGACAGTGAAGTGCCCTTCAACCCTGAGTACCCCCGGGAAGTGTCACATGGAGAAACTGAGGTACTGGCGCACATGTAAATGACTTGCCCAAATCCATGTACCAAACCTGTGGCAGATCTAGAACCAGACCTCCTCACTCCTTTAGCTATAAGGCTGTGCTTCACCTCAGAAATTCCAATTCAAATTCCAGCACTTGGGTGACCTTTTATGTTTTCTGGACCTACTGACTTTAGGCCCAGAAATCAATGAATGGGAGGTTGCAGTGTGTGGTGGAGGGAGAAGCAGCAAATGCTTCTACAGGAGGGAGCGGGGTGAATGAAGTTGAGGTGCAGCAGGAAAGCAAGGTGAATGGAGTGCAGGAAAGAGACTGATATGATTAGACTAGAGCAAGTTCAACAAAAAAGAGGGAATGTTAGAGAGAATGAGGGAAAGGGCAAGAAAGAGAAGACGTTCAGAGAGACTGAGGATGGGGAAGGTGAGTGAAAGAAGGGCATTTAAACTAGGGGGAAAGAAAGGAGAAGTTAGAATCAGAAGAAGTGTACACTGAAACCCACAGAGGGGGAAAAACCACACCCCCCACACAGGAGAAGGAAAGAAAAGCTGGAAGGGAAGCAGAGAGGAAGGCAAAGAAGAACAAAGTGAGGTAATTGCAATGGGCTATCCTGCCCAAAGTATAACACTGTGTCTGTAGCTTGTGCACTGAGACCAACGTCTGCAAGTGCACTGTCAGCCCTGTAATTATTAAACAAAACACAAAGGGGTTAAAGATGAGTGAAAACTGGGAGTTGCACCTGCTGGAAATGCTGGCTGCAGTCACATTGGGTAAAGCTAAGTCTGAGAGAACCTATAAATTGCCTACACCTGGTGCACATTCATATTGCTAACAAGCCCAGCCATCAGTGGGAAGGGTGGACTCACTCTTAGGAGACCAATTTATTAATCCACAGCTAGAGGAGAGGCTTCTGGGCATACACATTCTGGTTTAGAAACTGATCTGTGCACAGGCAGAAGGATGGATGTTCCCCTCTCCCACACCAAAAGGGTATGTACAGATGTTGAACATTTGTGGAATAGCAGTGAGTAAGTCCCTAGTGCAGAATAGATGGGTGAGTCCCTTATGCACTGCATGATGTTGGAATGGTCTATTGATGGTGACCATGAACTTGTAAATATAACTTCCCTCCTATATAACCACCTCGTATGAGTTAAGGAACGGCATCTACAGCCAGCTGCTGGGGAAACAACAGCTTTGGGAGAGATATATCAGCTATTGAAAAGAAAATCCCACCACTCTTGCTACCCGCTCACTCGGGCACAGTACAGTGTTGTCAGTGGAAGTGATAGGAAAGACGCAAGTGCCATTGGAGGGGTTGGAGGAGTCCCTCAGAGAGGTGGCTTCTAGGTCAAAATGCATGGATCTGTATGTCTGTCGTAAATGCATTATTTCCCCAGTTTGTGTAAACGCTGACAGTTATGTGTGGGAGGTAGGCAGGCAGCAACATTATACCAACAAACCCACTTCCCAAACAGGTCATGGAAGGCCGAGGAGGTTGTGACTGTGGCATGGAATTGGCATTGGCTTATCACTAGTCTCTCTGCACAGAGCTGAAACCTCCTCAACAAATAAATACAGGATGATTCTGAAGGGAATGGTCGGGGGCATGAGGATAAAGATTGCCTGTACGGTGGTTAAACTAACTTCACTGGTAGCACACAACTCTGAACAAGCTGTAGGGGATGCCTATGTGCCTGAAACATACAGATCCATGATTAACTGCTCAGATGCTTCACTGAAATCGGACACAGTCAGCAGACACTTTGGAGATGGTGAAGACAGACTGTGCAGTCATTAAAAACGTGACACTCGTCATATTTCTCTATAGTCTGGCCATGATGTGTGAAGAAGGTAACAAATATATGCAACAAATCCACTCGTAGCATATGTACAATAATCATTTGGTTGTATGCCAAATTACTGGTATGTACATATTGCTCAGACACTGTTTAACAAAGAAGAGTGAGCAATAGCCACAAATCAGGGCCATAGCGATGTCATAATGAAAGATCCCTACCCCACTTTATTTGCCTCCCAGAGACACTATGGGTGCACATAACTATGCCAGCCAGGGATGAGCATGCTGTTCTGAAAAAAAACACCCTTCCTGTCCTTCACCTTCACTTTATCTCTAGAAGTGAAAGGATCACAGGGTGGATCTAGCTCTGTATTTCTCAAGCACTAAGTCTGCTGTTTATATTATGACACAGTAGGAGGAAACCCTCCACACTAACCCTAGATAGTCCGTCAGCCAGCCAACCATGCAGTTTTCCTTCCATCTTTAATATTGGGTACGTAGTTGGCATTCATCTTAGAAACAACTGAACAGTTCCTGTGAGTCAGTACCTGCAGGGACATCTCAAAATGGTGACTACCATAATACAGGAACAAGTAAGCAGGTTAAAAACACACACATTTTTAAGCCAATCAGACCTATATTATTCTCTGCAGCCACCCCACCCAAACATTGCATGGGGGCACCCTAAGAAGGTTAGTTTTCACTGCTTCCCAGCTCCAGGCCAGGAAGTGGCCCTTTAACACTCAATGTAGCGTACACTTAATTGTGGACTTTGAGTAAAATTTTCCAGAGAGCCTAAGTACCAGATTTTTAAAGGCATTTAGCTGCTGTTCCATTCAATTCCATTCAGTTGCAAGACCCAAGAGATTTAGATAGTCCCATTTTTCAAAAGTGACTTAGGTACTTGGGGCTATATCCCCAAAGGGACTTTAGCCCAAATCCCCAAATGTATTTTGGCACTTCACTCCCGTTGCTTCCAATAGGAGTGAAGTGCCTAAATACTTTTGAGCATCTAAGCTTAGGCATGGCAGTTAGGCACTGAGGTGCTCTTGAAAATTCCTCTAGGGGCTCATCTGCATCTTTACACACCTAAACACCTTTAAAAACCTGGCTCTTCAGCCTTGCAATGCTGAGCAGAACACCACCTTATAAGGCTTTAAAATCTGGGCCTAAGTCCCATTTTCATGTAGTTCAGGAACTTTTGAAAATGTTACCCTTTATCTATCAGTTTCAGCAAAGCTCTAATAAATCTACATCTTTCACAAATCAGTGTCTCCCTCTGCATGGCTGAGTTCCTAAGTAAACTCAGTGTCTGGCTTGTTTCACTGTGGGAGATTAGCTCTTCGGGGCAGGAGTTGTCTTGATATCTGTGTGCCATACATGTTACCAGGATCTCACAAATAATTCAGAATAATACTAATAAGAAAATGTACCAGAGCTGAAAGCATAGATACACAGCGAGTAAAGTAAGAAGAAGAGATACTGAAATGAAGGCAAATGTTATCCCTCATAAACAGATTAAATATTTATTTAAGGATGGCTTGTTGAGATGAGATTTGGGCACTTGTTGAGACCTCTGGTACAGCATGCTGGAGACAAAAAGGATGGATGGAGAAAATATTGAACACGTGTGGTGGGACAATTTCCAGGTACCTAGATGCTTGGGATTTTCTTGACCCTCATCAATCCTGTCACTAACCTGGTACAAAGTCTGCGTTAGTTGATTTTCTCCTAGGGATGGATGAAGATCAAGTATCCATGCTGATACTATTGAATGTATCAGCTGTCCTTGACACAGTTGACAAACCTCTGGACTGAAGCAGGAGTAAGTCAGACTGCTCTGAAATGGATTTTTTTCCCTTCCGTAAAGAGATCTCAAGAGGTGTATTGGGCAATGCTTATCTTCCTCAAGGGCATTCTACAAGGTTACATCTTCCTCCCTCTTGTTTTATGTGTATATGAGGGCCATAGGTAGGGTGACCAGATGTCTCGATTTTATAGGGACAGTCCCGATTTTTGGGTCTTTTTTTTATATATATATAGGCTCCTATTTCCTCTCCCCCCCCAACACACCCTTTCCCGATTTTTTCACACTTGCTATCTGGTCACCCTAGCCATAGGGAGGCTTTAGTGAGAGCATGGATTGCAGCATGACACCCAGCTTTATCTTTGTATCTCTTCTGATTCAGGTAGTGCATTCAGGTGCCTTTGCCTTTGCCTCAACCTCTGGTTGAGATTAGGGAATGGCTGAGAGCAAACTGGGTGAGCTTCAATCCAGATAAAACAGGGGTGACGCTAGTAGATTTGGAAAAGCTATAGAAAGATATGACAAATTACATCTGGCCCTCTCAGAAGGTGTCATTACTTGCTAGAGGCACTCAGAGTACAGGAGTCATGTTAGATTCCCATTTCAACGTGGATGATCAGTTTTCAAGAGCAGCCAAGATGTCTGTGTGTGTTTTTTGTTTTTCTGTTTTTTTTTTCTTTTCCCCAGCTGTGTCTGACTAGAAGGTGGCAGCTCTTTTGTTCTGATACAAGACTTCACTAGTGTGATTAATGGCTTAGTCCCCTCAGGGTTAGATTACTGCACTGAGCTCCCCTTGGGCTACACCTTAAATCCACTCTGAAGCTGCTGGAGAATTTGGCAGCCTACTTGCTTAGCAGGGTATCTCACTAGAAATGCATTACACTCATCCTACATTACTGGCACTGGTTGCCTATAGATCTCCAGGTTGAATTTATGGTGCTGTAAAGCCCTAAATGGTCCTGGATCTGCCTGCATGGGAGACCTTCTCTCTCCTCATGTGGCACTGCTGCAGCTGAGATCACTTGGGGCACTTGAGCTGGACCTCCATGAGTATAAAGTAGAGGGAGCTTTTAACGGGCTGATGTCTGGGAGAGTCTCCAAAATAGCCCAGATTTGTTGATCTTCAGGGCACATTTCAAGTCTGATCTTTTTAATGGGGGCTTTTTAAAGACATCTCCTCAGATGTATTGTTTTTAAGGCTGAACCAGCTATTGCTATTTCACAGAATCATAGAATATCAGGATTGGAAGGAACCTCAGGAGGTCATCTAGTCCAACCCCCTGCTCAAAGCAGGACCAATCCCCAATTTTTGCCCCAGATCCCTAAATGGCCCCCTCAAGGATAGAATCATAGAAATGTAGGGCTAGAAGGGACCTCGAGAGGTCATCTAGTCTATCCCCTGGTGCTGAGACTGGACTAAGTAAACCTAGACCATCCTTGAGAGGGGTTTTTCTAACCTGTTCTTAAATACCTTCAGTGATGGGATTTCACAGCCTCCCTTGAAGCCTATTCCATTGCTGAATTATCCTTAAAGTTAGTTGAATCTCCCCTTGCTGCACATTAAGTTCATTACTTCTTGTCCAACGTTCAGTGGACATGGAGAACAATTGGTCATAGTTACATTTTTGTAATTTACATATTTCAAGACTGTTATAAAGTGTCTCTCCCCCCCCCCCCCGTTATTCTTCATTTCTCAAGACTAAACATACCCAGTTTTTTTAACCTTTCCTCGTAATGAAGGCTCTGTTTGGTTATTTGTGGTTTTAAATAATGGCTAAAACCATCTAGGCACCTATTTATTAGCTGCATAAATCTAAATAAAAAAAATACTAGCCCAATACCTTTTACATGAGATAGTACTTTCTCTCCTTCTTTATCCTGGTTAAGGGGAAATTGAAATGAATAATGGAAAATTCTTATGATTACGTGGCTTCCTGTATTTTCTACCACAAAAATGAAAGGCAAGGAAACTATGAAGGACATCAGTAACAATCTCAATGAATTACTTTTTCATAACTAAATATACAGAGTGGTCTACCAGAGAAGTTCCTAAGACTAAGGTACAATTGATCCTAGAGAAGTAAAATACTAACATGAGAAGGATAGGTTTTGATGGATAAAATAGCCTTCATAATTCCCTAATTTTTTTTTCCAACAGCAAAATCTATTCAGCCAAGATTTTGCAAAAAAAAATCTTTATATTTATGCAAAAGTGAAATAAAATATATCATTGTCAGTATTAGATAGTAATATGACTATTTAACTGAACTGTACTGCACATGCCTATGAATCATAAGGAATCCCTACCTCCTTCTCCCTAGGGAGATAAATATGGTTTGTCACATTGAGAGAACATTCTATACCACAGAAATAATCAGAACATATTGTTGGCTCCAATTTTCTATCATTTATTTTTCGGTATCAAACAGAAGTAAAGTTCAGTACACAATTTGGTCATGGGTGGAAAGAGAATTAGCCATATAATATGAGCTACTCTTGGATGTAAAACTTGAAGGAAATGCTGCTTATGTCAATTCACGTTGTTCGTTGGGCTTACTAATACTATGAAAGGATTTTGATTTTCATTATTATGTACTTTGCATGTTGTTTATATTAAATCAATGTACTGCTTGCCTCCTTGTGTCCCTGCAGCTGATCTATTAGGCTTTTTTGAAAGAAAACTGAACTCACACAGACAAAGACTGATTCTTCATTCATCTGACATGTCATGCCAACAAATGGTTTTTTTGTGTACTCTGTCAGTGTCTTAATCAGAGTGTCACACCAGCCCATAGCACCTTCCCAGCTCTGAAACCTCTTCCAACACTTAATCCTTCAACTTGTATATGTTGTAAAGACATTCAGATCAGGCTTGATAATACATGCAATTTACATGTTTCTGTCATCATGTCGACTTGTCACACATCATAATTACCCTCTACCCTTCCCCCCCCCCGCCCTTCTTTTGAATTCTGAAAAAACTCTGGGTATGTTTTTAAAAAAAGCTTTGTTTTATTCTGGACACAGTATTTTGTGCTGGTGAATTATCTTACCTAATGCCTGTCATATGTTCAGATTGGACTAATGCGTGAAGATGGATCACTATCAATAAGTTAAGCAGGGTGAATAAAGAATCCATGTCTGGCTCACTTTGTGAGGGAGAAAAAATAAACTGTACAGAATTTTTCACAATCTAAAATAGTAAATTGCAGATATTGAAACACTATGTGCAGGACTTGGGCCACAGGTTCTTTACTTTCATCATTACAAAAGAAAATGTTCTGTTTTAGTAGCTATTAACTACATAAACCACATTAACTACTACTAAATCCTGTATACATAGGCATGCCTGTAATGTAGGTATTTTGTGGTTAGGCTGGGGTAGTCATGTGGAAATTTAGAGCCTGATACTCTGAGGTGCTGAGTGTACGATACTCCCACTGACTTCAAAGAGAATTGAGTGCACTCAGTCAGCACCTTGCAGGATGGTGTCCTTACATCTGCAACACTGACTAGGCAAATTTATTTATTTAGGGTTTAGTTATGCATTTAATGCACTAAGGGGTATTGCAGTCCTATACTAACCCACAAGGCACAGGGCTGCGGGAGGCATTATGCCTTACTGTGCTGAGATGCCTTCTCAAACTCTAAGGCCTGCAGAGCCTCTGCCACATCCCTTGAAGAGATAAAGCACACACTCTCCTTCGTTACCGACTGGCACAGAAGGGAAACAAGGCCTTGTCCCTGCTGCCTCCCGTCCCTTGTTGGAATGGCTGCTTGTACCACCTAGGAACAATGCTTGCACTCAGGAGACCAGAAGGACTGCAGATGTGGCTGGCCCTACATGAGAAGCACAAAGCAGAAGTTGCTTGCACCCACACCCCTTGCACACCTACACGGGGGCTACCCACAATCTGGCCATTTTGTTATCAGATCTGTTTACTAAGCAATGTATTTCCAAATGAAACTCCACTTTTGCTGCAGGCCATTGCCATTGCAGGGTACCATTCATTAATAAAGAGCATCACTGCCCTATTAAAGATGGAAAAGAGTCATCTGCCTTGCCCAGGCTACCCCCAGCCCAATTAATGTAGCCCACTTCTGCCCTCCAAATTCATTTAGTGCAGGCTCTCTCTTTGATAGCCCCAAAACAATTAACGTAGGCTGTCCTCACCTCCAAGGCTCTATCACTGTGGTCTCCTTGCCCCACCCTCACTTCCACCTCCACCTAGGGGAGCAGATAGGCCCAGCACATCTTTCACAGGAGGAGAATGGAGAAAGAGCTGAGCAGTCCGTACCCAGCTCACTCTTATCCACTGCCCTGCACTTCTGCAAAAGTGGCATCAGTCCAGCCTGCTTGCTCTCTCCTACCTCTTTCCCTATCCAAAATCTAATGTTGGCTCCTGGGCAGCTCCTCCCTCCCTCACACGCTAGTCTGCTCTTTGGAAGTGAAAGGATCCTGGGACTCAGGCTACTGCAGCCGGTCTCCTCCTTCCCATGCCCTCATCATTTGCTCCCTCTCCCATTTGAGATTGCAGCAAAGAAACAGATTGAGCTGCAACTCACAAAATATTGCATAAGGCAGCACATGCAGGATCTCTCTGTATAAAACATACTGCAGCCCTTTCACTGCTGTGCTATGAAGGAATAGTGTAAATACATACAGCTCAACTGCAGTTGTTAAATGAACCAAGTAGCTTTTGGGATAAAATCTTGATTTTTATCATGCTGGCCCACTAACTTGCCCTTTCACAACATGCAATAGCATTTTGCAATGATTTTGCCCATTTATTAATGTGAATGGTCATAGTGAGGCCCCACCATGAATCATGATGGCATTCTGGTGACACTAATTTATTCTTCTGTGGTCATTTTAGGGGTATTCTCACTCTTTTATTTGAAGACCAGAGTGTGAAATGATCATACTTTATTAATTTTTTGGATCCTGGTAAAGATAAAACTCAGCTGAGCAAAGCTTTGTGAAACCTGCTTTAAGAATATTTTCACTTTAAAAATTATTGGAAATTCTTGTTCTTATATAAGGTATCACCTCCCATTCTGATTCTTTGAATCTGTAGATTATGAACAAGAACTGAGCTTCTGTTTCTGTTGATTCCTTTTACTAGGCCCATGTGACCCATATTTCTTCTATACAAAATCTGTTAGAAGAATAGGCATTAACTAACACATTGTTAAAATATTCACATTGTGAACTTCAGGATCAGATTTCACTTATTTTCATCTCATTTCACCTGCAGCAAATTCATGGCTAATAGAACTCCAGAGTGTTTTCTTATTAGAATTACAGTGAAGGCCACTGGGCTGGTCATATCTGTTCTGCCGTAGCAAAGCTATGTCAGAATAGCACTGTGTTGTCTTTCTGCAGTAAATGTAGCTGCAGCAGAACTATGGTAAGTGGTTTTCAGTGTAATTCAGTAACACTGGCATATGAACCAAAATAACCAAATGAGAATGGTTTTTGTAACTCTTGTGTCTGCATGGAACAAATCATAAGGCCTTTTTCAAAACATGAAGACTTATGCCAACAACTGGCGAGGCACATGCCTCAAACTAGCAGGTAACTCTGCTATTGCTATCTCGATTTTGCTAATCTAGAGATGAGAATAGACTTTCTCTGGGAATTTTCGTTATACGGGGAATTAATAAATATCACATTGGGACTGGAACTATTGCAACTTGTTCTATTTTTAACCCCCTCTAATGACCATCTAAGGGGTCCAGGCCACAAGTAAAAACCAAACGAGTTCACTGATGACTACCCTTGTCCCTCAGAATCACACTGCCTGACAGGGTCAAAGATGTCAGATTCATAGTCAGTCCTTGTCCCCTTTTACTGTCCTGAATCAAATATTTACCACAGTTATGTACAGTGGAAAGTGTATATGGTCTTTAGCCTGCATAAAATCATACCCACTGTTAGACTAGCACAGTGACAGCTGATGAGTCAGTATGCAGCCACCCCTTAGTTACATCATGTCTGCTGCAGGAAGGCTGTTCTCTCTGCCACCTCATGCCTATTCATACTTGATCACCTCAGCTGACACTTACTAGATGTTCCCAGATGGAATAAGTGATGAGCAGGGAAAAGGAAGATACAGAGCTAGCAGGCATTGCTGGCTGTGTAGCCACAGGAAAAAGTTTTGTCAATGCATATTTGGATAAGGAATCCCATGCATTTAAGAACTGGAAAAGCTGGGACTGCCACAAATTTGTAATCAGTTAAACTAAGCTTGATAAAGCCTTTGTTAAAAGCATCCACTGCTGTTTGCCTTGCAAAGTATGACACAGGTGAAATATGCTACAGAAAAGATGGAAGTTTCCCTATCTCCGTTGTCTTTTTGCAGTAGCCTTAACATTTGCAAGGATAAATGATAGCTACATATTTTTTTCTGAAGATTTTCATCTGAATGTATGTCTAGCCATGAACCAGGAATTTAAGCCTTTATTGGAATAAACTCAGTGGTGAGCTGGAGTCAGTTCGCACCAGTTCGCTAGAACCGGTCGTTAAATTTAGAAGCCCTTTTAGAACTGGTTGTTCCGCGAGGGACAACCGGTTCTAAAAGGGCTTCTAAATTTAGCTGGCCAAAAGTGGCGCCTTAGGCACTGACTCCATGGGTGCTCCAGCACTCAAGGGGAAAATTTGGCTTCCCGCCCCACCCCCAGCCCCAGCTCACCTCCGCTCCGCCTCCTTCCCTGAACGCGCTGCCCTGCCCTGCTTCTCCGCCCCCCCAGGCTTCCCATGAATCAGCTGTTTGCGCGGGAAGCTGGGGCAGGCTGAGAAGCAGGCCGTGGCTTCCCGCTCAGGCCCAGGGAGGTGGAGGTGAGCTCGGGCCGGGGAGGGGGGCGCGAGGAGGGCCACCCACGCAGCAGCAGGTAACCCGAGGGGGCTGTGCAGGGTAACCACTCCCCGCCCCAGCTCACCTCCACCACCCTTGGCTTGAGCCGGAAGCCGCCGCTTGCTTCTCAGCCCTCCCTGGCTTCCTGCCGAACAGCTGATTCGTGGGAAGCCAGGGTGGGGAGGGGGAGCGGGGGCGCGGAGAAGCAGAGCGGGGCAGCACGTTCAGGGGAGGAGGCGGATCGGAGGTGAGGTGATCTGGGGCTGGGCGTGGGGCAGGGAGCTGCCAGTGGGTGCTCTGCACCCACCAAATTTTCCCCGTGGGTGCTCTAGCCCCAGAGCACCCAGGGAGTCGGCGCCTAAGGCGCCACTTTTAATGTGATCAGTGGGGGAGCGGCCACTCCCCCTGCTCCCCCCTAACTACGCTCCCCCGTCCCTAAGAGCCAGAGGGACCTGCTGGATGCTTCCTGGGAGCTGCCCCAGGTAAGCACTGCCGGGATTCCCCAACTTACCAAATTACCAAATTTGAAGTTCACAAACATCTGCAACTAATAACATAATGAAAAAGAAACTTAATAGAGAAGAGCATCAGCTTTGTTTTACAACTCCCTTTTTCATCTGATTTAAATAAGCAGCTCTTTTAATAGGATATAATACAGCTGATAGAAGAGAAAATATATAGCATTTAATATATTTAATGGCGCATTTTGTGAAAATTCCATCAAAGTATCAGTAGTGACCTCTCTTTGCTCTTCTTTCTGTTGTAAGTGGCCCCAGTAGCTTTTGAGCATCTACTGTACTATTGTCTTCTGAAATGTATAAATACAGCCAACTCTGTGCACCACACAGAATACTTAAATCGAGCTGGTCTTTGTTTGACATCCAGTTTGTCTGGCATCTGACATTAGCATTGCTAAGTACCTAATTGCTAAGTGCCTACCAATTCAGATATTGTACCACCACATCATTCATCCGGTCCAGCAGCCAAAAAACAAAACAAGAAAGCCAAGAAAAGAGAGACGCTTTGTACCCAGGGAGGTATTATTATGAGAAATAAAATATGCTAATTTAAAGGCTTTGGAAATGGGACTGTTAAGGGAAATTTAAAAATACATTCTAAAGGATTAAAGTAGAAAATTTGTTTGTTTGTTTTTTTAAAAAAATTGTTTTTTTTCCTCACATGTCATGGCTCCATGGCAAACAGCTATACCTTAGAGTGCAGCTCTGCTGTACAATAATGTAAAAATGGCACCGCAGGTGTCCCATAGCCAATGTAGCAATCCTTTCATGTCTGCTTAATTCATACCAGGACTTTGGCAACACAGACTGGGTTAACCAATCTGTATCCTAGAGAGCCATGGCAAACTAAAGCAGCTCTCTTTGTCTAGCAACCAAAATAAAGAATTTTCTTTGTAGTTACTACTACCACGTTTTGTATCCTTTTTACTGCAAGAGATATTATAGTGGGCTTAAAGGGACTTAGGTGTTGCAAAACTGAATGTTGCAATGCTTAACTTTTAGGACCTGGAAAAATCACTGCAATTCACAAAGCTTGAGTTAGACACTCAGGCTTCCTCTCATGGAGTTAGTCCTCTAAGACTGGGCTGAAGGGAGGCTCCTATCTCTCCTTGGGATACTTGGCTGTGACTATTGTGACCAGATGTCCTATTTTGGCTGAGATGGTCCATTTTTTAAGCCCTGTCCCAGCCATCCCAGATGTTTTTTTGCAAAAGTGGCATTTGTCTCATTTGCTGTTTCTGACTTGATCAGTTGGCAAGAGCAAACAGGAAAAATGCCAACTTTTGGCAAAAAAGTAGGGTGCGGTGCAGAGGAATGTGTGGGTGTCATAAACATACAGCTAAGGGTAGCATAAAATCCCTCCTTTACCTGTAAGGGGTTAAGAAGCTGAAATACCTGGTTGGTACTTGACCAAAAGGACCAATAAGGGAAGAAGATCCTTTCAAATCTGTGGGGGGAGGTTTTGTTTGTGTGGTCTTTTGTTGTTCTCTCTGGGACAGAGAGGGACCAGGGCAGGAAAAACCATCTCCTAAAACCCTACCTGAAATAAGCATCCAAGATTACAAAAATTGTACGTAATAGCAAGGAAAGGCATTAGCTTATCTTTTGTTTTAGCTTGTGAATTTTCCCTATGCTAAGAGGGAGGTTTATTTCTGTTTTTGTAATTTTGAAGTTTTGCCTAGAGGGGAATCCTCTGTGTTTTTAAATCTTATTACCCTGTAAAATGACCTTCCATCCTGATTTTACAGAGGTGCTTCTTTTACTTTTTTCTTTATAGTAAAGTTCTGTTTTTAAGAATCTGATTGGTTTTTAGTGTCCTAAAAACCGAAGGGTCTGGTCTGTGCTCACCTTGTTTACCTATTTGGTTGGTATATTATTCTCAAGCCTCTCCAGGAAAGGGGGTGAAGGGGCTTAGGAGGATATTTTGGGGAAACAGGAACTCCAAGTAGTCCTTTTCCTGAATCTTTGTCTAGCTCACTTGATGGTGGCAGCAGTACCATTCAAGGACAAGGAAGGATTTGTGCCTTGGGGAAGTTTTTAACCTAAGCTGGTAGAAATAAGCTTAGGGGGTCTTTCATGCGGGTCCCCATATCTGTACCCCAGAGTTCAGAGTGGGAAGGGAACTCTGACATGGTGGCAGAGCGGTGGGATAATTTTGAACCAGAAGCAAAGACCTTAGGATTTTAAAAAGGACACATTTTTTCTTTTGGCTGCTTGAAAGCCAGGGAGGTTTTTTTTTTTTTTTTTTTTTTTTAAAGCTGAGAGCAACTCAAAGTTTTTTTTTCTTTGCCTGGAGGCAGAGTAGTTAAGTCCTGCAAGGGAATTCACAAACTGTTTTTTTTTGTTCTTTCCAGCTCTCGGGTTAGGCTAGGCTAAGTGCAGGGAGACTAGGATGACGGAAAATGAGGTCCAAAAGAAACTAGAATTATGACATGTCTAAATTTTGTTTCAGAAAAAAACTGGGGAAAGAAAGTTCTGACAACATCAAAACACACTGTTTTAGCATTTTTGGAATGAAACAATGAGATTTTTTGTTTTGAAATGAATTTTTGTTTTGATTAATTTATATTATAATATAAACTAAAAGAAGTCAAAAGAGAAACCAAATGTTTTGATCAATCCAAAATAAATGTTCCTTTTTTTTCTTGGAATTTACTTTTCTGGAGAATTTTGAAATTTGGGGGTTTTGTTCTGATTCTGAACAAAGCCACATTTCCAGCTCAAATCCATAATTCACAAAAGAGAATTTTTCTGTACACCTCTCAAATGACTCTGTTGATGTTGCACAAGAAGGAGTAGAACCAAACTCTCCCCACAGGTTTACAACTGTCTCTGCAGTTGTAACAGGAATAAACAGTACATTTGTTACTAAAATAAACAGAAAGAGCCTTTTTCAGAGTAGCAGCCGTGTTAGTCTGTATTCGCAAAAAGAAAAGCAGTACTTGTGGCACCTTAGAGACTAACAAATTTATTTGAGCATAAGCTTTCATGAGCTACAGCTCACTTCATCGGATGCATTCACGCATCCGATGAAGTGAGCTGTAGCTCACGAAAGCTTATGCTCAAATAAATTGGTTAGTCTCTAAGGTGCCACGAGTCCTCCTTTTCTTTTTGAGAAAGAACCTTGAATACCTCCAAAGCATGGATCTGTTGCATAAGAAGGTACAATTTTTAGAAACTCACTTTTCAGAGTAGAGCTAATTTAAGGGAAAACATTAATTTTCAAACAGCAACAAAATATAGAGGGCCAAATTTATCCCTGATGTAAATCCATTGCCTCATACTCTACAGAGATGAATTTGGTGTATTCAGTATTTTCATAAGGCCATATACAATGAAATGCTTTGGTTTTAGGCCATTTTGTACATACTACCACTGAGTCACTACAGCATGTTCTTCAGAAGAAACAAGGAGAAATAGCACTTGTCATGTGCAGCACAATAAACAGTCTTCCCATCAACCACACTGCTGTTTCTGGTAAAGTTACACAATTTTGTAACGTCAGCAACTAGAAACCTGTAGCTTTCTCCAGATAAATTCAGTAGGGAAAAACAATGGTAGTAAGGACAGTAAATGCACTGTTATTACTTGATGGCTTTCTCAGTCACAATGTTATAATCAAAAAATCAGGATCTTCTCACAAAACACACACTGCACCAAAGAAGGTCTAATGTGTCATCAGACATTGCCACTGACCAAACCTGATGCTAATGATTAGAATGGACGACCTCATTGTCTAATTCTGTTGGAGAATTTTCTGAAGAGCTGAGCACTTTTAAAATGAATTGCACGGCTAGTTGCTACAAGTTAAAGGACAAGTTTGATAGCATTCTGGAATTTTGTAAAAACCAAACCAAACCCATAACCCCCAGCTGCAACAACAAAATCCCAGTGGCTTTTGTAGTGATAACAGGCTTTAATAAAATATGTTGCAGAATTAATTTAGTTTTATCTCAATCTAACTGAAATGCCAGAGTTTCAGGAATATCTATTTTATACTGTCTACTATAAAAAAAAAGTTATAATCTATGGCAGAATAAAGAGTAACATCTATTCTGTGCAAATGTAATGCTTACGTATAATCACTTCAACACATATTTTAAAGTACATTATGCAATACATTAAAAATAATGATTTTGAGACAAATTAAGCCATAACAGTCTCAAATCAGTTTGCCTACACTGTTAATATGTTGATTAATGTCCTGTTAGGACCGAGACACTCATTTTTATCTCATTATTCAACTCAGTGTTTTCCCACAGCTATTGAATAAAAATGTAATTATTGCTCTAAATTATGTTATTATTAACTTTCACATGGTGTTTCTTGATAAACAGCAGCACAAATAGAGGGCTGCTAGAAGTAAGGCAACAAGAATAAAAAAATACATAAATAGAACCATTTAACGTCATGTATTACCAAAATACTTGCAAATAAAAAGTGGGCAGTGTTTTAAAAAATATACAAAATACAATAAGGGATTAAGTGCTTTAAATACTGATGCAATGGATCTTACATTTTCAATGAAAGTGCAAGTGATGTGGAAAACATTGAATGTTGCTCTAAAGTGGGCATTAGCCTTGCATAGTATGTGGTGAAGTCCCTCTTCATATTCTGATATTTATGGGTTTTTGACAAAATGATCTACACAAAGGCCCTTCATCCTAATGTTTCTTTATATTCTTCTAATATCTGAAGTTTCAAAGGAATATTTCTTGGTGACCTTTACCTAAAACAAACATGACTCCAGAAATGGAGCTATGGGATCTGATCTGTGCCTGTGTACTTAATGGAACACTTTCTTCTTATATCTTGTCAGAGATGTTATACAATGGACAATCACAAAGCATTTATGAAGTCTTTAAAGATACTGTATCAATCCTCCACTTGAGTTTTATAACTAAGCTGGGCCTTTTCAGAGTTATGATTTTGACATTGTTATGCAAAACTGAATTTTCATGCATTAATTCCCACAAGAACTGTGCATGCTAGTCGTAATGTTATCAAATTCAGTAATAAAGAGTGCCTCTGAGTTTGGTACTTGCAGTTTCTTTGGTTTAGTGATTAAGAATGATACGTTATAAAATAGGCTTTTAAAATCCCTCTTTGTGTCTGACAACACCAGCCCGTTGATTTTGTGGTTCTATTATCTACCAGCTTGTATTTGTGTTTGCATATCACTCCCATCACCTGGTAGTCTATCAACTAACACTTATAAACAGTATGGGAAATTTCAGATATAAGGAACATCATCACAATTATCAATACAAAAAATGAATCAATAAGCTATAATTCAATAAATCAGTGGCCTAAAAGCAGGATTCTTATGGTCAAGGCACCAGGCTAATAGCTGGATTTGGGTTCTATTCTTACCTATGCACCAGATTTCCTGTGTTGACATCAGATAAGGCTTATGACCTCTCATTTCCCTGTCTATAAAATGTAGATAATATCTGCTTATCACACAGCAATACTGTGTGCCTTAATTTATTAAACTGCTTTGAGACTGCAGACATATATTCAGGTGAAAGAGAATTGTTGCCTGGATACTTCCGTGCAGAACTGGACGAAAGGAACAAAATTATAATATCCTTAAACAGGGTGATGATTGTACCTTGGAAATCTTTGAGAACTTCTAGGGACACTAGAAATCTAGAGGTCAAAATGCTGGAGTCTAGAGGCCTTGCCAATAAAATGTATGGAAAAGTGTCCCTTGAATTTTATATATAATTTGTACTGTGCTGACAGCTTATCTAGGCATAACAAGAAAAATCTATCAAAATAGGTATGAAACTAATGTAGTTATTACTCAAGCACATACATACTGCTTTGATGTGGGAGCACTTTGCAGTTCCATTACTGAGCAAAGGTTCCTTTGGCTCTATTTAGACTCCCATGAGTTGTCATGTATTTCAATACCAGCCCCACTTATTACAGCGAATATGAGTTAATATCTCACTTTTTCATGTTCTGAAAAGCTCAGATCTTGTTTGTGTCAGTTCTGAAACCACAGATTCCATGACAGGGACATTCTCCCTTTTCTTTTGTGAAATTAGAAACATTTACTCTGATCATTCTCAGGATTAGTGGAGGTTTCTGCAGGGGCCTTGTTTTAAAGGCTGTTATGAGTGTTCATCGGGAGAAGACTTTCCCCTTCTGTTTAGGTGTTGATTACTAAAGGATATTAATCTGTGAACCTTCTAGTATCAGTTAAAGTCCATGATGTCTTTCAGACTGTCTTTTAACTCCATTTAAACCAGGAGTAACTAACTAGGGGGAAAAAATCCCTAAAATTGGACTATTGCCAAGAAGATTACATAAAATTATGTATTTAATGGAATTAAATGGCCATTCAGTCCAGCTGTGCACCTGCAAAAAGTTGATTCCTAAGCAATATAGAGTTGAAGTACATCATGGAAGAAATGTGTTAATATTTGATTGCATAAGCACTTTAGCATTAAATGTACAAATCTTGCATTGGAAGGTGCCAAACTAGCTATTTTATAAATACTAAAATAGCCTTATATGATAAAATTTCAAGATCACCTTTTGGGAATCCCTGCAGGACATTTTTAAAATAAATACTTCAACACAAGCTAAGCAATTCTAAGAAATTGCTTACAAAATACAGCATATTAATTTATTTACGAGCTATGGGATCTGAAAAATTCAGTCAGAAATTAACATTCATTGATGAGAACATCAAAAGTTAGAAAGAAGTTGTAGGCTCTTCTATGTAACGCCAACAAAATATGCAGGTTAGTTGTACACTAGTCAGATGTAGCATTTAGGAGCTGACTCTTACAATCACTTGAATGCATTAAATAAAATGCATAAAACACTCTTGCTTTGTCTTTTTTGCACATTAAACTTATCCAATACTTTGCTGGCATTAATCATGCCAAGGATGATTGCACAGTCCAGCAGGATGTGTTCTAACCAGCACACCATAGACTCACTACTATACTCAGAAATGAGTATAGCAAAAGCATTCACAACATACCACTAAATGGAGAAGCAACAGGCCTTATCACTAAAGCACAGGACTGGAGATATGTGATCTGAGTTCCATTCCTAGCTCTGCTACAGGACTCCAACATGAACTCTGGGATGTCATCCAGGCCCAAATCCTCAAAGGTGTGGCGGTACCCACATACATTCAGGATTGGGCCTTGGTTTCCCCATCAGTAAAATTGAAATAATAATGCTTAACATCCTGATAGTAAGACTTTAAGCTTTAATCCATGCACCTTACCTTTATTACATCTTGGTTCTCCACACAAGTCTAGACCAGACAGGAACATTTTTTCATCTAATCTTGGTAGCTCATAGTTGAATTTTTTTTACACCAGGGCAAGAAGAAGAATATTTGCTGAGTCAGTCCAGCCTAGGCATGTTCTTACTGAATTCTGAAGATTTTTGACATGATCTGTTGTCTTTGCACAAGTGATTGTGGATTTTTTTGACATTTCCTCCCATTTCTACTTCCAGTCAGATATACCTTTCTGGGTTGACTGCATGAGCATTACAGGTGTGTGGTTGAGGTTAATATGGAAAATTCCTTTTAGTTAATTAAGTGTGCATTACCACTTAAATCCTACAATTGCTAATGAACCTGATTTAAAGATGCATCATCCTTGTGTTACATCTAGACAAACCCTCCCTCTAAGTGTCACAGCTCAAATACAGTATTTTTAAGAAAACAAAGCAAAATAGTGGATGAAATATTAGTACCCCCCTAAAGAAACTATAAATCACAATAGTACTCTGACTGCTCAAACAAATTCATTGAATTTAATAAATACTCACTTAAAAACTGGAGTGCAAGTTTTCATACTTTCAGAGTTCCTGTATAAAAGAAGGGTGTTTCGGAGACATTGTTCTTAAAATATTATTATATAAGGGTGAAAGGGGTAATTAAAGAAATTGGATGAAACGGGAACAGACCCAAACACTTCCTACATTTTCAATTAAACCAAAAGGAGTCATTTTCAGAAAGGAGGACCACAGCCCCCTCACCGGCCATCAGTCTGTAACAAGATTTTTTAAGGAGGAGAAATGATGAATAAACTTCTCCAAAGCTACCTATAACTTCTGTAACTGAAACAACAAGGGGAAATTTTAGTTCAGTTACACATAGTTTCTTGAGTGATTGAAATTTTTAGCAAAAATTTCCATTCCCAGCACTTCTCTGACTGTCCCTTATTTTCTTCTCTGAGACTTTTGAAGTTTGAGATTTTCTGGGAGCTGCCAGAAAGTCCATCTCTGGATGGGTCGTGGGCTGAGTAGTGAGGTGAGGTTACCCTGAGCATGTATGGCAAAATTTCTCCCTTAAAGCAATCGTGCACTCTGAACTGTGTGCACTGAACTCTGGAGTGGCACGGTGACTGTTTGTCTCTAAGGGCCTTAGTACTGACTTCAGTGGATCTTGAATCAGGCCCTAATTCTTTGGACTGGGACTTGCACAAAAGACATGTAAATGCTACTGAATGATCGGGGCTGTAAATGTTCTTGGGAAGGCACTGACTTAAAGCACTGTGTAAGGAAGCACTTCAAGCCTAAATTAATGCATGCTTTTTATCCACATGAAAGAGGAGATGTGGGTGCATAGCAGTTGAGGAGGAGGTATGAGGGATGCTTAGCTTGATTGAGAAAGGTTAATTACATGTGAAATGAGACTGGGATTCAGACTGTGTTTGCTCTAGATTTTGTGTAATGTTATATCAACATTGGGATTCTCTGTTATTCTATTAACAAAATAAACTCATTTTGTTTGGTTTCATTTTACTGTTGTTCTAATCCCACTGAACATTTATACTGTTATTTAATTTTACTAAACATGTGTGGATAGTAAAATACCTACAGAATTAAACTACCCAAGGATATTACAGTGATCCAGTTCTTATAGAGATTTGATCTGCTAATTAGCCACACCAATTTTATGGATCATTGCAGCACACTTAAAATGTATTGTTATATGTTCATAATCTTTCCATAATGAGCTTTTATTGAGAGCATAGGCCAACTTCAGTGTAATGTTCAACAGAGACTTTTTTTTCAAATCCTCTGTGTATGTGCCTAGTTAATCATAACTAAGTTCCACAGAAAAATAATCAGTTTTTGAATCATTAAAATGATCTCTGCACTCCATATGAAAATATAAAATCTTTGGGAAATCAGAGCAGAGACATTTAGAGTTTAACATATGAAATGTTAAAAAAAGGACCAAGGTCTTCCTTACTTTTCATCTCCAAGCACTTTACAAAGGCGGTATCATTAGCCTTATTTTACAGTTGGGAAAAATGAAGCACAGAAAGGTGAAGTGACTTGCTCAAGGTCACCCAGTAAACCAGTGTCACAGCTGGAAATATAACTCAGCTGCCCTGAATCCTATTCCAGTGCTCCATCCATTAGGTTACATTGCCTCTGCCTCTCCAAAATGCCTATTATGTACCCCTGTAATAGCTCCTATATTTGAACCCTGACCTTTCAGCAGTGCAACACAGATTTCTACTTTTTGACTTTGTGATATGCCCTACTGAGCTGTGTGAAACTTACATTTAAAAACAACTCCAGAAGAGGTCAGTTCCAGGTTCCAGCTTAAATTTGCATTTTAAGTGAGAATGTGCCACGGCTTCAAGCAAGCCCAGGTCAGAAGTTTCACTTTGAGTGGAAACCACGTGAAACCTATGGTTTTCCCGAGTATCAACCCTAAGTCTGCCAACAGTTGGCGGTTTTGAATTCAGCTTTGAGATTTTTGCATTAGTTTGAACCCCAAAACTCCAAGTGAACTTCAGCCTGCATGAAGTAAAGCCAAAAAAGCACTGCACAAACTTCTGTGAATTGAGCTGGGGAGTTCTGCAGTAAACAAAAGTAATTGCTGGAGCATACAGTGAAAGGCTTAAAAGCTCAAATCCTCAAAAGTAGTTAGATGCCTAACTTCCACTGAAGGGCCCTGATCCTGTGAAGTGTTGTGCATTCACAATTCCCTTTGAGGTCCCTTAATTGCTATGGTTTGTTGCTTAAAGTTTTATAGAGCTACACTAGAATGGGAACACTTACAAGTCTGTCTGTATTTTTTCTGATAAAAAAATTCTAATATTATTTTGGGAAAAAAAACAAACAAAACCCCACCACCATCCTCACAAAAACAAATTATCTTTTCAGCTTTTCTGTGCTGGACAATAGGACAATAGATCATTAGATATGGTGACCAGAGTTAAACTGACTGTGATTTGGGACACTCCTTCCTATCTTGATTTTCTTCAACATTCATCACCGAAAAGGCAATCCACTTTTTGTACTCTGAATCTGAGCAACAGTAAATTAGATTAAAGTCTTGTTGATGCCAAATAGTATTTTTTGCTTAAACATACATTAATTCAAATCAAAAGAAGGTTTAAGAGAAAGGAGTCTGTCTTCCATCCCAAGGAGCTAAAATGAATGACTGGATTATATGTGCTGCTGAAAAGACCGTTGGGGTTTGCATTTCAGTGGTCCACTATGAGGTAGAGTAATACAGAAAGTATTTCTATTTCCATGGCACAAAGACAGAAGTGATCAGATTTAGTGAAGCGAAGGATCAGTGAAGCCTGCTGGCTTTAGCCAATTTAGTCACTGTCACTGGTGGAATGGGATTTGGCCCTTAATGTGTGACTTGTTTCGGATTGAAATGGTCTTAATTATTCACATCCAAATACATGTGTAATTTCATTAATTTCTAGCATATGGCAGGGGGTAGCTGGACAGCAATGTCTAAAAGAACACAGTGTGATTCAGACTTTAATGCAGTCTCAGTCCAGTGCTCTTTTCTTTTCAGATTAAACAAAAGCTTTTTACACACAGTTCAGTTTCATTTCCTTGAGAAAGGCCATTTGCCAAAAACAAAAAACTGGCCTCTTGTTATATATCCATGGTAAGTAAAACCTGAAACAGAATGATGAGTAGAGGCATTTTTTAGCTCAAACACTCAGAAAGGTGTGCATTGCAACTGGACCTTGGGAAAGTGTTCAACTGACATAAATCGTTTTCTTTCCAGATCTTCTTTTGCACTCACTTGACCCTGACAGACAGGAATTTTCAAGGAGGAATCTCTGTTAGACAAACCTCAGTAAGCCTTTTACACTAATGTCATGTTTTTGTTGAGTTTCCAGCACTGTTGTAGGAAGATGTAAGGGATTAATTTAAACTTTGAAGCAGTAATATTGCCACATGGCAGTAATGTGTCATGTAATGTGTTTGTAAGATTAGATACTGTTTAGAGTTTAAATAAGGAATTCATGTTGTATTAGCATTTGTTACTTAAACATTAAGGGCCAAATTCTGCAATCTGTAATCGCAGTGAATAGTTTTTGCTCATGCAGTTCCATTGACTTAATTGGAACTATTCACATGGGCAAATACTACACAGTGGACCCAATCAAATGCCTGCTGAAGTCAGTGGAAAGGCTTCCACTGACTGCAGTGGGAGTTGGATCTGGCCCAGTGTGGGAAAGGCCTGGTCTACACTAAAAAGTTAGGTTACCCAGCCACATCGCTCAGGAGTGTGAAAAATCCACACCCCTGAGCAACATAGTTAAGTCAACATAGCCTCCGCTGTGGACAGCGCTAGGTTGACAAAATAATTCTTCAGTTGACCTAAGTACCACCTCTCAGGGAGGTAGATTACCTATATCAATGGGAAAATGCCTCCTGTCGGCATAGGTAGTGTCTACACTGCAGTGCTACGGTGGTGTAGTGTTTCAAGTGTAGACAAGCTCTAAATACTTGAAGTTTCCAGCCCCATGTGAAATGTGCTTCCCTATCTTTGGTGCAGCAGCACAAGAGAGAAGGGAGGACTCTCAAGGGAGAATGCACAATGGAGTTCTATGGTAGTTTTATCAGTTAAGGGTTGTGCCACCTGCAGGCCAGTCACTAAGGGCTAGTGTGTGGCATTACACTGAATCCTGAGAAAGGGGTAGTTACACTGCCCCAGGAGAAACCCAGAGACCAAACTGCGAGTCAGAATCACAATTCAGTGCTTGGTTCTCACTTAGACCAAGGAGATGTAATCTGTGCTAGTGAATTACCTGGCCCAACTCCCCTCCCGCTTCACACCATCTCAGCTGGACCTGCCGGTGCATTGTTCGGGGTGGAGTGGCTCTGCCCACACTCTACCCATCTGTGCAGAAAGGAAAGTAGCCAGACCAACCTACGATCACATATGGAGGGCAGTTAGGCTGCATCTCCACTGCACTCATCTTGAGACACCGTAGACCCAGAGGAACACCCCAAAGAACCTCTCACTGTAACTGTGACAGTCCTTTGCATAGGCCATAGGCCATGCATGCTTTCCCTGGATGCCCACATAAAGTGTCCATTCCAGTGTGCCCTCTACACAGGAGTTGATACTGCTTGTTTCAGGACTGGTTTGTTAATATGTTTGTTCTGCACTTATTGAAGGAGAGAGTAAACAGGAGCCCAACAGTTAAACTATTGATTTATCTTGGCATTTGTAGCCACCAAACTCAGAGAGGTAAACTACCCACTGTCTAACCATAGCATAATAACCTGGAGCAAGGAATTTCAGCCCATCAGATATATGGCTGGCAACACCAAAAATAGTCAACCTTCTGATAAGCAGTTATTCCTGTTGTGCCAACCTGCTTTTAATTCACCCTCATTCGGTTATTAAACCTAATAGTGAAATAGTTCTTCCACAGCTAACCTACTGAAAATGTTTATCATCATCACCTTTGTCAGCGATGTTATTTTTGAGGTATTGACAGAGTTTCTATCTGACTTCATTGTAACACCTGGGACCTCAGGAGTAAATAATCACTTCTCTCTAAGCAGCCAAGTCCTAGTTCTACAAGTAATGATATTATAATATCCTTTCAAATAGTAACTAATCAATATACATAACACCCATGTGAAATAGTTACTATTAGAGAAGGGATACTGAGGCAGAGAGGCTCTAAGTAACTTGCTCAAGGCAAGTGTCAGAGCCAGGACTAGAACTGCTGATGACCAGTCTTGTATTCAGACCACTGAACCTGTAAGAGTAAGACAGTGTAACAACTGGGTTATCTGAATCAGTGGTGCAAGGCTACACAGTCTGAAAATCCACACAAACTTTAATGCAGCCAGCTCCCTAACACAGCAGTGCCTGCCTCCCCCAGTGCTGGCCCCAGGCAGCCCATCCTCCAAAAACCCATTTTGTTTCAACTGCCATTCCTCCAGCTCTCTGTCAAACCACACCTACCCACAACCCTGCTAACCGGGGAGGTCTAAGCCCATTACAATAGGTTTATGCCCTTGTAATCTGGATGCTACTTTGGACCATCACTTAATAATATTACAAATATATCTCAGCCAATCAGAACAAGGAGCTTTAGTTCTATAGCTCCTTGACATGATATTGTACTAATAACTACACTAATTAGTGAGGGGTGAACCTCAAAAGGTTCTGTGTCCTTCAGAATTGCATTATCTGACCCTTATTAGAACAATCCAAACCTCTAGGGTCTGCAAAATTGGACTGGAAGGCTCACAAGGATTGATTTTCTTTCACGAGTCCCTGTACTTCCTGCTTCCAGTCAGGCCGGAAATTCCACAAGAACAGCCTTTCTTCGCTGTAGTTCAGCACTTCTGTTTCTGGCCAAAATCAAGTAGCAAATAGGCAAAACCAAAACACATGTCTAGGAGAACCTTATCCTACACGGCTTTGGCTCAAGCTTTTTCCCAAAGCATGGTGTCAATTCTTATATCAAAATCAATGTGACCAATTCTAATCCTTTCTGCGTGCTCTTCAAATCAGTGGGGTTAACAATCCATAGAGATTATTCCCTGACACACCTGAATAACTACGCCATTTTTCGGCACATGGAATTCTGAGTGGACTTATAGATTTCAGAGCAATAAAACTGAAAAAAGCAGCTCCTATTCAAACAAAAGTCTTGTTTGACCTTTGAATATTTTCTTTTTGGGCCCTTGTGGTATGCACTCTCTCCAGTTTACCTAAAGGAAAGGATTGGGAGGAAGAGTTAGCCAGGCAGGAGATGGGGAGTCCACATTTGGTTTTGAGTCCATTTCATGATGTTTTAAAATGGAACTTTGCTGTATAATAGACATAACTCCAACAAAGCAGTGTCAGATAAGCCGGTGTATAAACATATACCATCGCATAAGAAGCCGGGGTGAAAGGTTGGCCCCAATAAAGTCAGTGGCAAAACGCCATTTGTCTTCAATAGGGCCAGGATTTCACCCCACATCTCAGCCTTTGGGTTTTTGAACTATGTGTTTAGTCCCCTTTTCCGCCAATGCTAATGTAGGGTTATTACTTAATTAATTAGAAACAAGAGAAGAATAAAAAGTTAAAGAGTGAATTGTAGATCACAGAGTCTGCTGTTAGGCACAGGCATAGGCTAATTTAACAATTCAAGGGTCAGTACCTGCAAAAGTAAGGACACAGCTTACAAGCATTTGTATCCAGCTAGTAACAATGTGCACAGCGGGATAATGAACTTAAAACAATTGTAATTAACAGGCTAAGACAAAGGATTAAAATTAAAAATGAATGGTGTGGTGCTTGCAGCTTGCTTGTAAAACAGCATTAAGCCAACTTAATCCATTTTAATTCAGAGTGAAACCTACAGTGCAAATGAAATGGATTCGAGGGTCGAGTTCAGCTCCTGAGAAAGTGCGATACATTCACCTGTGACAATTCTTTCTGGAATGATAAAGTAAGGGAAGTCTCTTAAGAACTCTGAGTGACTCCATAAGGTCCCCAGAGATCAGGTGTCAAAGTTGTCTATCAGATGCCTGAAAAGAAAAAAGGGAAGCATTACTCAATGCTATTGTGAGACAGTTGTCATTGACTGATCAGGCCTTTTAAGCAAGCTTTCACAGTCAATGAAACCACCTGAATAGATGAAAGCCAGACAGCTTCTGACAAACAAGAGACTATGGAATATTCATTGTGCATCTGTGAGGGAAAGATTAATGTATTAGAAATTAAAATGGGACCAGACCGTATGATCTTGCTCTAACACTTGGCCAGACCTGTGTCACCCATTGCTAGTGCCTGAAGTCGACAGACAATTCTGCCAAGGTAACTGAGAATCATTAAGCATCCTGCTATTGTGCATGGTGAATAATAAAACTTTCCCCCTATTCTTTGCCTGGAGCTGACAATGAATAATTCTGGAGCTATTTGCAATGTTAACAGCACCTATCTTGCCCATCCATTCCTTTACGATAAGGATGGAAATATGCATTTCAACAGTCTGTACAGATACTGATTCACAGGCATTTCAAAGGACACCTGTCACTCAAGTGAAGGACCTGTCAGTCTCCAATGTCTGACGGTGCCAAGAAAATGGCCAAAAAGATTATCTGTACTTTATTTCTTTTTTTCCCCTCAGATTATAACACTGTTACATTTGGCATAGACTGACAAGTGATTTACACTCGCAATTGTAATGTGTTTAAGCTAGAAAAAAGCTATTCTCTTAGGCAGCCTTATTCTTCCAAGGTTTACAACTGTATCAAATATACTATCACAAATGTGATCTAAACCATACAGAATGTCATTATGCTAGATATTAGAAGTATTTAATCTGTTTGCTAACATAAAGGTGACATTGATAAAGCCATATCTTTGATGTAAGGCCCAGAGTAGCTAAACCAAGTTTTCAGAAATAACAAGTCAACTGCAGTTCTGGAGGTACACCCAGTGTGTTTCAAAACTTCATTAAAATTAGTAAGAATGAATAAAGTTCTTTGAGTCTTTTGCAAGAAAATGGGGCCAGTTTCTATACTAAGTTATGCACAGGTAAATCTGCAGTAGCTCCATTGTAACCAATATAAATATGTGAATAAATAGGTAACTGAGAACAGAATTTAGCTTACAATCTGCATTTTTATTTTGAATCTGTGTCATAATGCAGATATTTACACAAAAATGTTTTAAGTGTCTTAAATGTATAAGATTTCAGGAGGCAGTGGTGAACAAACTTCCAGTCTGTCTTTATGAAAGTATTCCTCAGTTCCTTAGGGATGTGACCATATTTCTGTCTCTGATCTGGGGCCCACAAATGTGAAACCACCTTTGTACCAGAAAAGAGCACACACGGATAACAGACTGGAGTTTCTGCTCTCAGTTACATCAGCCTGAAGGAGTAACTCCACTGAAGTGTGGCCTTAAACCAGTATAAAATCAATATAACTGAATTCAGAATCAGGCCTATGGGTTTGAAAGCAAATGCTGGTGCTGAACATAGTGGTCAAAACCTGCCATTGATTTGTAAGCATCATCCCACACTGATATCCAGCACAAACTGCAAAATGTAAAAAGAATACAGTAATAATAAATAACTTTTTATATCATAACACCATTTATTTGCATTGAGAGGATTTTTTTATGAGTGCTACTATATGTTACTGGAACCAATGGGAGGATCTGCTTAAACATCAATGGGATGATGTGGCCTTTGGTTTGAATGAGATGGGTATTGAGAGAGGGTCTTAGTATCCACCTCACAGGCCAGTTGCTCTCCTCAGATAGAGCTGAGTTTATGCTAATTAGAATGAGGAGGGAACAAACTAAAAATCACACCTAAATGTTTAAGTGAAGAAATGGAGATGGACCTTGTTCTTTTATGAAAAAAGTTCTTGGTCAATTGTATTAGCTGCTTGCTGATCCGTACACAGTCTTGTGTGCTGTTTCATACAACACAGCTAGCAATCTTGTTCCCATGCTCACTTTGCAGTCTTTATACCCAAAGTTGACCTGCAAAGAAAATATGAGGAAAAGACATTTATGCCTTTTCTCCTTTGTGCTTCATTTTGCTGTTTAAGGCAGGCCTCAGAGTTTTTTCTTTCCTTGACTTCTATGTTAGAAGTTCAGGTCTTGTATTCTTTTTTTTCCCTGGAAGGCAACTAGAGAACCTGAGCGATTGAGAGGGGGCGTGATTTTTAGTAAGTAGAATCTAATGTATGTAACCCTTCTGCCCGTCAGAGTTGGCAGCAACAAGGGCCGGGTTCAATATCTAGGGGATCCATTCCAATAACACAATGCAAACCGGCTCGAGCCCCCACCCAGTGACCTGGGACAAATATATACCACCCCCGCTGGGCGCCTCCAAGAGGCAATACTTCCCCTCTCGCAAGCACATAGTCTGAGTGTAGGAAAAGCCTTTTAATAACAGAGAGAAACAATGTGGCATTATGTTGGGGAAACACCACCAACAGGATTCATAACACAACCCATGAGCAAAAAAAACCCACCCCAAGCAAATTGGAGCATGCCCTTTTCCCTTTGGTTCTTGAGTCCAGCAACCCCAAATCACCCAAAGTCCCAAAAGTCCCAAAAGTCCAATGCCCCGAAAGTCTCTGTCCCTGGTCAGGGCAGCCCCAGAGTTCGAAAGTTTATCTGTGGAGCTTTACCTCCCAACCTGGGTGGAAATGGGACGGGGGTAAGAGGCACCTTACATGATCTGAAGCTGACTGCCCCATAGCAGCGCTCCGCTCCGCCAGCTGCCCCACGAACTCCTTCGCTCAGCTGCGCTCCGCTCCGCCAGCCGCCCCACAAACTCCTTCGCTCAGCTGCGCTCCGCTCCGCCAGCCGCCCCACGAGCTCCTTCGCTCAGCTCCACGGCCCACAAGCAGCTCCTGCCATCCACAAACTGCTCCACGTCGAACTGCTTCACCAGCCGGTCCGCAAGGCACTCCAGCCATCCCGCAAACTGCTCCACAATATATCTTCAGGCTCCCCCACTACTTAACACAACACTCAGTGATTTCAGCTCTTAGGTGAATTCAGCTTGTAGTAGGGAAGCCCCAGTGTTGGTGCACTCTCAGCCCAAAGTGAGCTCAGCAGCCTATAACCAGACTTCTAATGAAATCAAAATTAGCTCTGATATTCCACAGTGGAGAGAGGAGGAAGTGCAATTAGCATGTAAGGCCCTCACCCAGGGGCCCATACCACCAAGTATTAATACTTATCCCCAGCCTCTCTCCAGTCACAGAGTTTTGGAACCCATGACCCTTGCCTAGCGAGTGCTACTTAGTTGATGGTGAATCCCTCCATCATAACAAAAGGCCACGTACAGTTCCAAGCACAGTTCCCATAATCAGGGTAATAACAATTTATTCTTCCTGCCCCAATAACAGAGACACTGGGGATCCCACAGCAGCCAAAGTGACCATTTGGGCAGCTATGGTCTCATTCTAGGCGTGGTGGGTGTGTCTATGCAAATGAGATTGGCCCCTGAAGTTCTTTTCCACAACTTGCCACACCTCACCACCAGATGTCAGGGTGGAGCTCATCCTGACACTGCTTACATCTACAATGTTATAAAGTTTTTTTAAAAAATTGAAGAAATATAGTGCTTTTGCAAAGTGCTAAAGACTGAGTTCCTCTGTTTAGCCATTGAACAGGTAGAGCATTGGCAGTAGCAATGCCAGCCGTCTCACACTGCACTGCCTCATCATGTAGGCAAGAGAGGACAGATCAGCCTCCATGCCCCATAACATCCTTGGATGCCTGCTGACACTGACAATAAGAGTGCTAGCTAATGTCACCTCTCTGTGACCTGGAGACCTGTCCTCTGAAAAACTGCCTGCCTCTATGAATTCCTTTCACATAGGCCACTAAACAGCTTCCAAATGGTAACAATTTTGAGTCACTATCACAGTTTGGATATGAACTTTGTGACCTTACAAAAATCTATCCCAACCTGGGGTTTAGCTTCAGTACTTCCCTCTGGCTCTCCATCCTCATCCACTCAGACATACATGCTTAATGGAAGATGTTGCAGTTGTCAGAGTTTTGCATGTAACTTTCAGAAGTAGAGACAGAGCATTTCGGCGAAGCGACCTCAACTGTGGAATGCCATACCATGAGAAATCAGATTGACCCAAACATGACCACTGTCAGAGCATGAAGTAACCCCGCCCAGTGACAAGGGCTGACTTGGCAGGGATGACAAAAGAAAAATGAAGAGTTTAAAAAAAAGAAAACAAACCAAAACAAAAAAATAAGCAGCTGAACTGAGGAGTAAGGCAGATTTTGACCTCTTACAATTGGGCTACTGAGTCTCAATCATCAGTTCCCACAGGACCTGGGTTTGCTCCCTACAAACCTCTTATTTAAGAACTTGCTAGTTCAATCTGTCCTTAGGTCTGAAATGTAACAAAAACCCAGCTCAGCATGGGATGATTGACACTGGTATCTAAGCAAAAAGAATTCGAGAGGAAATGGCAAAATTGCAGGGAGAGCTGTGGAACCTCTCCAAGTGACTATGTACTTTAGTACAGCCTGGGAAATTAGTAGATAAATCTTCCTATCTCAAATTAGCTTTGCTAAGGAAGGAAACAAGCTCTCTGCTCTCTTACTACTAGTCAAATAGTAGCTTAGTTCACAAGTGAAAATGAGTTTGTTGGTCTTATCCTCATTTGTGCAGATAACAAACCCACCATGTGCAGAGTATGCCACAGTTCCACCTGATTGCATCCTCCACAGGAGGTACCCAAAAGCAAGGATGTCTTAAGTCAGATTTGTGCTACATTTGGAGTCTTCAGCTGGGTTTCTGCCTGGCTCATCAGTTCTACCGGTCTCTACTTTCACAGATACCAAATTAACTCAACCATTGAACAGCTACATTTATAGAGTGATTTCTATCCCCCTGAAAATCATTCTTAATCTGTTTGTATTGTGCTCTGGCAACCCCACCTCTGGTATCCCTCCCTTCCACCATCAGGGCGTAACAATACCCCTGTGCTTGCAGGGCCTGGCACAGCTGCCTGCCCAGGCTTCCCTCACACAGGGGGAAATTTTGAGCTGTCTTTTTAGGGCAGCACTCTGGCAGCACAAATAACCTTTGTGGGGACATGTCAAGTCCTCCAAGAACTGACACACATACTGCCTCCAGAAGCAAGCACTAGCTGGCAACATCAGAAGGGGACAGTGTCCTCCGCAGCACATCCTTTCAGCTTATCATAAAGAATCCCGCCTTGTAAAAGCATGATTCTTGTTGCACCAGCTACACCTGCCAGTGCCCATGCTCCCCATTGCTGCATCAGCTGCCTTCATCACAAGCAGGGGTTATCTGTCCAGGCACTGTTTAGGAAATCTAGTTAGATGTAATGATTTAGGATCTCTTTTCTTTAATAGCTGAAAAGTTGCTGTGGCTCTTTTCTAAGACCCGTTCTGGATGCTCACAGAAACACACACTTCGTTCTCATTTATTGCAAATACTTTCCAGATTATTTGGTGCAAATTCTTCCTCTACAATCTTTCTATTGTCACTTTTAAGCAGCCTCTTCAAGTAAAAAGGCTTGAGCTCATGAATGTTCACTTTCTTTCTGAATCAAGTAGGCAGACACAAGCATGAAGAAAATACCATAAGATGACTCAGAGTTTCTGTGACTGTGTTCGAGTTCTTTCCATTTTAGAAATAATTTTAGATGGAGTGAAACAAATAATGATGTGTTACGTGTCTCGTCTGTCATTACTGTGCCTGGCCTACAAATTATAGGCCTGGTTCTGCCACCCTTGGTCAGGCTGAGTAGTATTTACTTGTGCAGGTAGCCCCATTAAGATCAATAGAAGTACCCTCTGGAGTCAACATTACTCAAATGAGCCAGATTTTCAGACGGTGTAAATCAGCATCTCTCTGATCTGGCCCAGTGTGAACAAAGGTGGCAGGATAGAGCCTATAATTACTAGGGCCTGATTCTCCTTGCCTGGCACTTTGTGTAGTTATTTGCCACCAGTACAAAGCACAAGCTAAGTGGGTGTAAAATGCTGCCATGCAAATCTAACAGTATTTTACATCCGTGATAAGTTGTTGTGAATGTTTGGTAAATCATGAAACTTAATTTTCAGAAGCCGCTGTTTATGCTACTCACCCGCTATAAAACATCTGATTCCTTCAGCCTCCAAACACCTTCTTCATTTGGGTGCATTGGCACTCACGTTCCTGAGGCAGATTTCCTTTTCTTATAGACGTGTACACTGGTTCTGGCTTACTGTCATGTTAATGGCTTTTTGTGTTCTGTTATTTGTAGCTCAGAATAGGAATATGAATCATCACCCAGTTCCAAATCCAAACCTTCCCGAATCATGGGTTTGGCGACTCTGCGGCCTCTCTAATACATGAACTGAGTGCACTGCTTTTTTAACCAAAGTGTTAAAAACCATTAATTTTACAGCTAAACCAAGTGGAAAGCAGACCAAAATTAGTCAATACATACTCATGAATGAATGCATGGTTGCTTCTTTGGCATGCATAGTACATGCTTTAAAACAAACAAGATGAGTGAAAAATCTAAAATGAAATGCTGAAGTTTTATTTTTAAAAATGGCTATAAAGAATCCACATAAAAACCCGCAGCTGTCTTGTTGCTGATGACAAACGAAGAATGTCGTTGTCACTAGTGATAGCATCACACTGCTATCACATTTAGCAACAGTAGTAGCTAAATGAAACCATCTCTTCATGTTCCTGTTTTGACTATTGGCTATCTGGTGACATGGCTTTGAGTCCCAACTGGGGAATTTAAACTCCAAACATGATTTCCATGGGTTTCCTGATATCATTTACATTGGTGATGGGGAGGGCAGTTGCCCTTGAGGCAGAACAAAGATGTTTTCAAAATGCCAAAATGCCATTTCAAAATGCCAGGGGAAAAAAGTGTGTGTGGGAGAAAAGGAGTAGGAGAAAATCTTGTGAGTTAGAGGAGAGCATGGCAAAATAAGGCAGAAATCTCTGGAGGGAACAAATTATAATACTACTCTGACGCCCTTTCCCTCCCCACTCCTGGTTTTTAAGGATGCACTTGCAACATATTTGCTATTAAATGGTCCCAGTGCAATTAGTAACATGATGCTCTCTTTGCTGATAGCACTTATCTCTAATCTAATCAAGTGGGTATTGGGGGAAAAATATTTAAAATATTAACACATTAGCTAAAATTTTATATCTGCCATATATATTTATTAAAAGCTCATTGAATACAGCACAATATAGTTTAAACCCTTAAAACAGAGCCAAACCTTGCAACACATCGACAGGCAAAATTCTTAGTGAAATCAAAGTAAGTTTTTTGCATGTGTCAGGGTTACAGGATCAGGGTCATAGCTAAAGTAATGGTAAATGACATTAGTGTTTCATATTTATTCTACTTCAATGACTCCAATATAAAATTCACTCAGTGTAAAAGTCAAGGCAAGAATTTTATAACTATCAATGCTGCAAACTTGACCTAGTGTCTGAAAAATCACGCTGTGTTCTTTTTGCTTGGTACATCATCACTATCAGTAAAGATTCTGGACCCAGCAATTTCATTGCTCATGAGTGAGGTAGAACAGAATCCAACTTACTCTTCTAATGCTGCTGTGTATTGGCTCTGCAGTTCTATCTAACCAATATGGCCAATTTCTTTTTTGAAATAAGAATACATGGGGTGTCATAGAGTTTCCTGTTACATCTAACAAGACTTTCATGGCACTAAGTGGCTGCACATTACAGGAGGATCTGGGTTATGACTTTTAATTCCCTGAGTTGACTATTTAAAGAAAACAAGAAATTCTTCCTATTTAGAAATCACATTCATACATACATACAGTACTCCATAGGTTTCCTGAGCAAATGCCCTCCATGAGGAGAAATGGCCAGGCCAAGCAGTAGCTGTGGACATCATTTTATATTTTTATTGTTAAAAATGTTTTTGATGAAATTCACTACTTATGAAAGGTGATGTATTGCCTGCTATGGAGCATGAATTCCTCCATTTATCCACAGACTATGTACAGCACAGACAGTGAAACCATACACTTCTCCTTATCTCCTAACACATCAACATCAACCCATAGTTACAACACTGGGGGGGGGACTCTACATGTCTCTCAGCTTTATAAATATCCTCTTATTTCTCCTCTCAATATGACTGCAGGGGTCACTCAAACTCATATCTATGCTCTCCCACCAGTTTTTGTATGTGGTTGCATCACTGCATTGGCTTTGGTCTGGAGGAAGCATCTTTAGCAAAGTAAAGGTAGTTCAGTGTCCATACCCAATCAGTCCTCGATCTCTGCTGTGAGTGGAAGCAAAGATGCCAGTTAATGTCAATTGTGGTGGTGATTTTTATGTTTTGAGTTCATGCCAGCGAGGAACTGCACTGATCACCCATTCCTGGCCACCAAACTAACCTTCAGACAGTGACAACTTCTGATCACAGATTCACTACTGAGGTTAATGCGTTTTCTCAGAAATGTCCCATGAAATGTTTGTCATACAGAAATGTCATTTTTCACAAAATAGCCATGCAATGGTCTTATTTGAAATTTACAGAGTTCTTGAGCTGAGAAATTTTTAAAGTTTTAATTTCAAAATGTCACATTTTCAGTTGAAAACAGGTTTTTGGAGTGGGGTTTTTTTTAGTTGAAAAAGACATATTTTCCATTCAGAAGCTATCTTTTTCAAATGAAAAATTGGGCCATGATTAAAAATTCAAAATGAAACAGGATATTCTTGACACTCAAAGTTGTCCCATTTTGTTTCACACATATCTACTCACTATTGAGCTACCCTGATAGGAGCCTCAGGTGTTTTTAAAGGTTTCATTTACATATATTTTAAATGATTATTTACAGGCTCTCTGGTCCTTGTGGTGGACTGATGCCTTCTGCTATTGTTAAGAAACATATTAAAATAACTTTTGAAAAATAACTGCTTAGAGCCCTGCCCTGCCGTAGCTACCTTAGTTTTATTACTGCATGTAGCGTGTATTAGGTCCAGATTGTCAGAAGTGCTGAGCCCCACAACCCCTACTGAAGTCAGTGGGAGCTGCAGGTTCTCTTTGCCTCTGAAAAAGCAGGCCCTTAAAGGCCAGTTCAAGTGGGCACTAAATCAATACTACACCAGCTTGGTATTCAGGACAGACTACAATCCCTTTGTTGTTTGTGAATATAATGTGGAATCTGGCACACAGGCTGCCAGAACAAATTCAAATACCCAACGAAAGCAATGTCAGTCAGCTCAGGTGTTGTAAATTAAAACCAACAAAGGAAAGATACGGATCTGGTCTGTTTCAGACGCATTGCAATCCGTTCTTCCCTTGATAGGCCTGCAGGTGCAACCCCATGAGCGTAGGCAGCAGTAAGAGAAGAATAGAATTCATTGTTTGACAAGGTATCACCAAGTCTTTTCAATTTTATTTGTAGAAAACTATATTTTATATGCAGTTAGGATCAGATCTGAAGCCCACTGAATTAAATGAATGTCTTTCCAATGACTTCAGTGGCTCTGGATCAGGCCTCTTATCCTATGTAGACTTTTGGACCTTGAGCTCTATATGCAAAAACAACAGAAATGAGCTGTGATACAAAATAGCTGACAAATTTACTTAATTTTTCAGGCTTGGATATTTCAGCTGCTTCAAATTGTATCTGGCTGAAATGTGGCATAGAAGTTGCCAAATAGATCCATGTTGCCCTCCCCCAAATAATGGGCTACATTGTCATCTCTAGCATCACAGACTGCAAGGGGAGACTTTTTGTGAGAACTGTCCAGGGGGATATCCTTGCAGATGCAATTATCCCCCCTTTCATCCCAGCAGGAGTTTACCTCTCTCCACCTATGCAGAAATGCCACTCTAAAACCTGGAGGAACCCCCGGGGCTGTGTCCTGGCGCTGGCTGTGACCTGCCATCACCACCTCCCTGTCTGCGATGCCATGCTTCCAGGGTTCCCCTTTCCTCCCTGGCCCATCCCATTTTCACCCCTTTTCCCTAAGTGGATGCTAGTCCATGCAAAGAGGGTTTTACAGGCCCAAGGGTAGGAAGCAACAGAACCTTGCTTCCACGTGGAAAGTGACAGCTTCACCCCTCTGGAAGGACCTGCCATAGTGCGATGTGGCTCTGCGCTTTAGTGCTAGGGATCCTTTTTTTAAAAAAAATCTTCAAAGCAGCCAAAATATGTGTTTCGTGAGTCTAGATTCCGTTTTTTCCAGTCAGATCTAGCAGACCAACAGATAGATATGCAGCAGGCTACATCTAATTTAAAAAAGAATAAAGCATTTTAGACTAGCAACAAATAATATTTTTTTTTCACAGTATCTTTTTATGCCCTATATATTACTGAACACTGCAGTATTTCTATTGCTGAAATCCTCCACTGAAGTGAATGGAATGCTTACCCCATTGATCTCAACAGAATTTTACATAGTTGGAATTATATCAGATAATATTGGCTAAATACAAATGAAATGGTAGCTGGTGTATCTTATGTGATTAGAGAATTGTTCTGTGAGCAGATTAAGCAGTGGTTTCATTGAGTGTTGCTTAATTTTCACTGTAAAATCCTGTTGAATTAAATTGGATGCCTGCATCAGTACTTCCAATGGCATTTCTTGTAAGAATATGGAATCAGATGTGCAAACCAAAATAAGCCAAACAAACAAAACAACTTGGTTAATTGGAAGTTGCTGTATTAACTATTCTAACTCATACAAAAACTAAGACTAAAATATTAAGGATTTTTTTACATAACTATAATGTTACCCTTGTAGTGTACACATTCACTTACTAATAAGATAATCAGGTAAAATTTTACCTGAAATATTCTGCATTCATAGCAACCTTCACTCTGACCCACAAGATATACATTTATAAACTCTTTCAACTCATACTTCATTGTTGGCTTTGGAATCTATGAACCTGGATATACATTTCTTCTGCTAAAAGGAATATCATTAGTTATGTATATGTTGAAAGAATGTATACATTTCACTTTAAATTAAAAACTCAGCACAGCCTTAACTATACAATCACACCGCCATAATTAATACTGTATATAAAGATACTGTATTTTGGAAATAATAGGATTGTTACTCTGTTTTTTAGCATGACCCTTCATTTATGTTACCATTGATAAAAGCAAAGGGTTATGCTTGTGTAAAGGTAGTGTAATTTACTACCCATCTAAAATCTGAGTTTGGTTGTTACGGTTGCAGGCTAGAAAGAACTGGGAATGCTATGGGAGGAACACACCAGTCCTAGCAGGACAGATTCCTTTCTGTTGCAATGATCCTTCTATTGCAGGCTGGCAGCTCTGGAGGGAACTGCATCAAGTCAGAGGATCCCAGGACAGTTATCACTTGCCAGACCTTAAAAGTAAGAGGAATAAATGAAAATTAGTGAAAATCCTTGCGGACACTAGGAGGAGATAAACTTTCCATGGGAGTTGTCCTTCTAAGTCCCTTGGGCACAAACCTCAACAGTTTCTCTGGCCTAGTGGATTGGGTGTACTGTAAACCAGAAACTCTGGAATACAACGTTGCTGTGTATCATAGAGTGCCATGAGCTACTAAATTTACAGTACAACAGTGGACCTAGTAAGGGTGGCTTAAGATTAGTTGTTAAAGGTCATGCTGATGGAAACTTTTTTTTATTTCTTGTGTCTGAAGATTTAAACAAATCTTTAACAGTGACTTGCGAAGGAGGAGGGGATTAGAGGGGTGGGTTGCTTTTCTTTGCTTCTTCAATAGATAAAGAAAGATTTGCAGTTTTTAAAGTTTTTTTGTTTGTTTGTTTTGCCTGCTTGTTTTTTACCGTAGAAATACCATGAATGTTAATCCTGCCTTCCCAATTTGCAGGAAGTGTTTTGAAGGACCCACAGATGTGAACAGGGATCTTTTCAGGCCTTAACTGAAGAGTGTGTTGAATCTTTAACAAACAGATCTTTGCTTCCAACCGTTTACTGCAAGTTTAAACAGTGGGGATAAAAGTCAGTCTACATCAGGGCCTGATTACGCAGCACTGCAGTCCGGGGGAAATTTGACATTGACTTAAACGGGAGCATAAGTGGCCTCTTAATCAGGTTTTACTTGCTTAGTGTATATGACATCACAACCCTGTTACATATGGCATCATAAGTCTATTAGCGTTCAAGTCATCCATAAGAGTATTCTTGGATAATGTAGAAAACATACTGCAAAAACAGTTCAGAACAAAACAAAACAAAAAAATCCACCACCACCTTTCAGGCCTTTTTTAAAGATTAGAAAGCTGGGAAGGAAATGAACGCACCTACCCCGTTGCTTCCTTTTGCAGCTCATCTTTAACTTTATTTTAACTTATGTGACAAAGCTCTGTTGTTGCCTCCATGAGTCCCGCGTTTCCTGGAGGATTTCGCTAGCCTTAGAGGCTCACTGTGACCCTCCACGTAACCCTTCTTTCTCTAGAGACAAGGGTCACAGTCTACTGAGCCACTTTCATCATAAGCCAGCAAGGGAGGTGAGGAGAAGTTATCCTTCCTTGCACAGTCTCTGTTGTCTCCCAGTCTCAGTATTAATCAGGGGGCAAAGGTGGGGGGGGAGCCCGGGCCCACCCTCTACTCTGGGCGCCAGCCCAGAGTCCCTAATAGTATCAGCTATGGTAGCTGACCTTTTAGAAACATGACATGTACAATTCCCTGGGCTACTTCCCCCACAGCAGCCCTCACTTCCTCAAGCTCCACTTCACCCTTACCTCAGGGCCTCCTGCCTTTGAGCCTGATATGGCGTATGCTACTCAGTCTCTCCAACAGCACAACTTCCTCCCACAGCTCCTGACATGCACACCCACATGACTGACTGGGAGGCTTTTAACTAGTTTCAGCCAGCCCCTGATTGGCTTCAGGTGTCCCAATCAACCTAGCATTCTCCCTGCCTTCTGGAAAGTTCTTAATTGGCCCCAGGTGTCTTAATTGACCTGGAGCAGCTTCCATTTCACTTAACCTGGTACCAGGGATTTGTTTAGCCGGGAGCTAATATATCTATCTCCCACTACTTTTCTATAGCCGTCTGGCCTTGCCCCGTCACACTTAGTACCAGTGTAATAAGTGTTACTTCATACAAGAAAAAAAGAAAACAGAAAGTGAGGTGTTGACACTGAAGTTAACATTCTGTTAAGAAAAGTTCAACAGAGTTCAGCTTTTGGAGTGTGTCCAGCTGTCTCTTCTGCAATGTATATTCAAGAGGTTTTGACCCCACCGTATTCTGGAAGCAATGAGCAAAAATTAACACTGCAGGAAGTCTGACAAACTGTTGTAACAAGTTCTCAATTCCCACCCCAAAAGCAGTAGTATCTAATAAATCTCAAAAGGAAGAAAATATGAATCAGCTTGCAACAGACTTCTACAAATATCAATAGAACAGATTGTTTAAGTAAACAGTTTTTAAAACCATGCAGTTGGTCTTTAAATACATTATACGCTCCCCACAATGACAACATTAAAAAACCATGTAGAAAGATATTTCTACGTCATGTGAAATGGAAAGTTCTTCCATTTTATTGGCTATTCATTTTAAATCTATAACTCTGACTCCTGCAGGTGTTACAAATGGACTAATATTTGTGTCTTTCTTTTGGCAGCATGTGGTTGTAAACAAAAGTTTAGAGCAACATGTGCTGTAGGTTAAGAAAATGCACACTGAGCCCCTTTCCAACTGATTTATTCCCCTGGATGGGTGTAGAAAATGATCTCTTTTTATTTCGGGACATCTTAAGTTTAATAGAACACTGAATCCAGCCACCGTCCCACTAAATTATCAGGCAAAGGCTGAACCCTATTTTTCTTTTGAAGAAGAACAAGGACAATGAGATAATTTGTGGATCTGGGTTTCTAATATTAAATAATTCTTCCCATTTAAAACAGTTTTTTTAGGAAATATTTTATAGTTAGAGAAATAGTTTTTGACATTTTGGGGGGGAAAAGAACAATGGACCGTTTACAGGTCTACACAGTAGATTAATGAATCTAATTGAGTCTGTAGGGAAATGCTTCAGTTTAACTACTGGAACTAATTTATACATTCACTACATCGTAATAAGTCAATTTAAGTTTCTGGAAATAAAACTGGATATCCTGGGTATAGATTTGAACTATAAATTTCTGCAAGAAAGGAGTCTGTGTGTTCATTATACATTGTAAAATTACCATATGGACCTGTCAACACTTCTTAGCACAGCTTTGTAATAATGTCATTTAGTTTAACATTGTAATGTGCCAACTGAATTAATGTGTATGACACAATGAATGCCTCCCAACCGCTGGTTCTGGGGAGGTTTGCAACTTTTAAGAGATTCTTCTTATGCAAAAGTTTCTTGCACAGCTAATATCAGCCTTTGTTATCAACGTTAATGAGTTCCAAAGAATAGTTCAACTTCCAGCAACTACATCTGAAGTTTCTGAAATGAAGACATGACAATTACAAATAAAATCCCAATTCCTACTATTTTTGCCTCGGCTCCTCTTTTCAAATCTCATCGGAAAACCTATATTCTCGACCTTGAATTTACTTCATAAATTCTCTTTCATTCTATTATTTATCTCTCTGAAAAGCATTCTGAGATACAGCTGATATGAGCGAAACTTTACAAAATAATGTTGTGTTGTTCTGAATTATTTTATGCTTGCTACTTTTCTGATTCCTGTTTTTTTATAATTTTGTCATGATATTTTTTTCATTCAAGAACTCAGTAGTAAGTGGAATAAGAAACATTTATGGTACATTTTGCTCTCACTCAGTCTTATCATTTGTATTCTCAGTTTGAGCTTGCAGCCTTGGTTTCTTTTGTGTAGAAAATTAAAAAATAGAAAAGCGGCAGAAAATCGTTCTCTTGTTTGAATGGTGCCAGCTTTGGCAGAGTTCCCACTGAACTTTCAGGAAATCTGGATTTTACAGGAGCTAATGCATGTCTTAAAAAAGCATAGAACTTACAGAAAAAATAAACCAAATTGTAAGTAGTTCCCTTCCCCTAAAAATGAAGGAAAACTTTCACAAATATTGGGCCTCCTGCTGTACAAGTGCAATCTAAACTCTCACTGACTTAAGTAGGAAGCTCTTAGTGTATGTCTTCACTGCAGAGTAAATTAGGATGTGAACACCCAACATGGCTTAGCTCAGATGTGATCAGCCACACACAACAAAGCTACACTTGACTGCCTGAACTGGTGCTGTACTCACTTGTGTCAGGTGCAAGCACTTCTGGGAGCATATCCCATGGTTCTCAGCACTTCAGTAAGCTAAGCCACTTTATCCCGTATCCTCTGGGGAATTGCAGGAAGTCACTGGAGAACTATCACCAGTCCAGTGATTTAGCCTGCATCCTCACTACAAAGTGGGTGGGATACCAGCCTGAGTGTAAGCAGCACTTGGGCTTTAGCCTAAACTCAGGATGGGCCAGCTAACTTGGGTGCAAAGCACTACCTTACTTGGGTGAGTTTTTTGTGTGTGGATTGGGTGGGGGGAGGTTAGCGGCAAGTAACATTGCAGTGAAGAAGATAAGTCCATAGTGTGTAAGTCAAAGCAGCAACCCATCTTCCCCAACATTGTATTATTTTCTAAAAATAATAAATAGAATTAATGGTGTAGACATCATACAATTATGAAACACTTTCATACCTTTGTAATTTTCATTAAGTTAGAACAGAAATGAACTATACAAGCCAATTTTAATAACAAGGAATAGATTTATTTTTGCTATAGTGTGCTCCAAAGTGCAATGCATTAATTTCTTTTGCCTCACTTTGAGGATCATGTGCCAGGATTGCTGCTGTTCCAGGCTGGGTTTTCCCCTCACTCAAACAGAGCAGATGCCAGTCAGTCCTTAGCGCCAGTCAAACATGATCCAATTAACTCTGTCTTTGAGATGTTGTCTACACCAGTGTTTTCTTAAAACGTTTCCATGAGTTCAGCTCAACAACTGGTAGCAATACTGTTACTGTAGATAAGACTCCAGAGGTTGACAGTGTACTAACCATTGTGTTGTGCCGTCTATATGTGCCATGAATGGGATTAGATGACTTGGTGTTTAAAACACCAATGTCCAGTCTAAGGCCAGGTCTACACTATAAAGTTAGTTTGACCAAGCTACATCTCTCGGGGGTGTGAAAAATCCACACCCTGAGTGACGTAGTTAAACCAACCTAACCCCCAGTGTAGACAGTGCTAGATCAATGGAAGAATTCTTCTGTTGACCAAGCTCCCATCTCTCTGGGAGGTGGATTAACCATGGGAGAACCGTTCCCACAGCAGTAGCGAGTGGCAAGTAGCGCGTAGCTCCCATTGCAGTGCTGTAGCTATGCCACGGTAGAGGTTTAAGTATAGGCGTAGTCTTAGGGTACGTCTAACACCACTGGGAAGCACTACTTAAGCTAGTGTGCTACACAGTGCTGTGTGCCGCTGCGGCTCAGCTTGCCACCCAAGTACAATCCTGTCCCACCCCGGGCACATATGTGGGTGGCTGAGACTGCAATGCCATTGGGCTATCTGTGAAAAGGTAGTTAGAATGTTCAGACTCGGTGCCATTCTTTGTAACCACATTACTCCGCTACAGTAAATCAGCTGATCTGAAATGTACTACGAATGCTAGATTAAGGGCCCAATTCTGCTGTCCAAGATACATGGAGCTCTTATTTATTTCAATGACAGAAATACATGCAGCACAAAAAAATGTTGGCAGTGGGATTTTCCAAAGCACTCAGTGTTGGCCTATCTCCGCTCCTACTGAAGTCAATAGAAGCAGACTGAGGCCAGCACTGAGTGCTTTTGAAAAATGTCACTCTGAAATTACTGAAATCTAGGCCAGAGTTCAGTGGTACCTTACTATGCTAGCAGTTCAGTGGTTTCAGTGGGACGACTTATGTTGTAGGGTTCTATTCAGTATGAATAAAGATGGTGCAATCCAACCCTCTTTTTGAGTCTGATCCAAAGGCCACTGAAGTCAAAGGAAAATTGACTTCAATGGGCTTTGGATCCTGGTCCCTTTGACGGATTCTTCCTGAAAGCACTGTAGTAAGAGATCTAACATTTCCTTTCTGTATTTGCCCTCACCATCGATGTTGGGATTCATGCTGTAATTCACATTGTGGTCAGTGATCTTGCAATGGGATCTGCTGCAGTATATCTTGTGAAAATAATTTAATGTGTTTTATACTGACACAAAATTAAAATAATAAGAAATCAATGCACAAAAGCCAGGAAATTCATAGTTAAGGAACAAACTTGGAATGGCGCATTTCAGGGAATCTAAATTGCTTCTAACCATTGAGCAGTCCATATATTCCCATGGGATCTGTGATGAACAGTAAAAAAGACTGTAGCAACATATGAAAAAAGTATTATACAGGACTTCCCACAATAAAAATTGTGCCTACCTGGTGGTGATACCATACTTAGTTCAACTTCTTAAGAGGCTAATTCTGTTCCCATTGCAATCAATGGCAAAACTCCCACTGACATCGCAGGGAACAGGGCTGAACCCTAAATAAGTACCAGGTAGCATCAGCAACTCTTCCACATAATTGCCAAAATGGGATGATATAGTCTGAAAAGGAGAGGCATCAAATTAAAAGACATTTAAGTAACCTAGAATAACTGAAGAATGACACAATTTGCTACAACAAAAGTGTCAAAAGAGAAGCGATGCACTGTCCATGCACTTAGAGTTCCATCGGACATGGTGCTGAGCAATGCCAAGAGATGAGCACTTTCAATTCTCAGTGAAGTCAATGGGAGCTGAGATTACGTAATGGCTCCAGAAGTGGCTTTATTCCTTACAGGAGCAAGCCCACAGCAAACAATCCCCATTTCCAGTACATGCGGGCAGCCACATACACAGAGTCATGATGATAGTGCCTTTACAAATTCCTGTAGTGCGGTGTCTGTATCTTAATGCAAATGACTGAATAAAGGAGCTGTCTGAATGCTCTCAGCATAGCAGCGGAACGGATAACTCTCTTTCAGATTTCTCTTATTTACACAAAATGCTAGTGTTATGATAATGTCTGCTGTATTCTCAGGGAGCAGGGATTTCTTTGAAAAGTGCTTAGATGGCATCTCTGGGCGTCTGGCTGTGAGTATATGGCACAGAGTATACAGGTATCTGTCATGCAGGATTTAAGATTTTTTTGCCCTAATTTTTTAGGGTTACTCAACCTTTTCTGACCACACCTACTGTTCTGTAGGACAAGTGGTTTTCACACAGATGCTGGGTTACAACTTACTCTACCTTCGATGGTTTTCCATGGATTTTTGTGTATTTTGACTTCTTTACACCAATTTTTCCACTATGGGATCATACAGCCCTAAGAAAGTAATGTCAAGCAGTGCCTCTGGATGCCTATGAAAACTATGACTCTACATATTAAGAGAGTGAGCAAATGCAAAATTCTATTTAGACAAAGCAAACCTACTATGAATTGAAAGAGTGCGCACACACACTCCCTAAAATTTCCTATCTCATCAGGGTCTTGAATCTTGCATCTAGTCCATGTGCAGAATTCCCACTGAGGGAATTATAATGGAAATGCACATAGAGTCCTAATTATAGCAACTGCCCTGAAGGCTGCACTTAGGAGTACAGAAGGAAGGAAGATTTTTTCAGTAAATCTTATCGTCGTTGGGACAAATGCTGCAGTGTTTACTCCTTACTGCCATTGAAGGTAATGGGACCTTTGTTGGAGTATGAACTAAATAAATCATGCAGAATTTTTCCCTTTGTCCTTTATTTGTCTACTTTTTTTAAATGCAATCCTCCTTACTTTCTGAAGTGACACTAGAGATTTCATAAAATATTATACCATTTTGTTGGATGATGGTAGGGAGGTGGGTTGCTACTTAAAGGTGAAAAAAATAAACTTACAAATCTCCATGTAATTGGGCTATGGGCATCAAAGTGTGAAAGCTTTTCACTCTCTTCATTTATGATAGGCATTCTTTACAGGTTGCATGACAAAATAAGTACCCACTGCTAGTACAATAACTAAGATCAGTTACCTGCAGAAAGAAGCAAGTCTGTGTGGGCTGACTGCTAATGTTTACAAGCTGATGAGATGCTGCCATGATTTCCCTCAGGATACAGTCTTAAGTAAAGGACTAGCCGAATAACTAAAAATCCTACCTCAGTGAATTAGCTGAATAGGCTAATCCTCACAAATAGATAGGATTTAAGATATGACTCTACGATTTTTTATCCAATTGCGTAAATCTATGTAGGTCCGGATATGCTGTAGAATTACAGATATAGAAATATGTAAGAAGGGAATAAAAACATAATACAATATATATCCTGAAGATAGCAGGTCTCTTTTGCACGTTTCAATATTTGACATATATTTCTTTTGTTTAAAATGAATATCTTGAAACATAAGATTTCTTGGTAATTAAATATTGGAACTAAGGCTTTGAATAACTAATTACATATTAAAATACAGTAGTTATTTAAATTTCTGCACTCTGATTTCTATTTAAAACTATAATGGTTAATGTCACTACTTATGCAGTCCTGCTAGCTGTAGCCTATAAAAGGATTATTATAAGTTTAGAGCATTAACTATAAATTCATCTCCCTACCTAATAAGCAACATGTTAATGTCTAAAAGTCCAAAACACTTTTTAGAAGAGTTGAATGTTTTATTCCAGTCAAACAAATCTGGTGATGATGAAACAAACAATGATGGTGGGTATGTCGATAGTATAAGTGCCTTGTGCTCAAGAATACTAGAAAGAGTGATAAAGCGTAGAGCCTCAATTAGATCTTTGTTTTATTCCCCAACTGACTTGTATTTTTGCTGATATACAGTCAATGTACTAACGGTTGTTTTCGAATGCAAGGAAAATGCCCTTCATGAAAACAATATTAATTACATAGTGCTGTAACTGTATACAGTGCTTTATAACAGGTAGAAAGTGGTTGACAAAAAGCAAGTGCCCTTTATGAAAGATAAACATATTCTAATGAAGATAGCTCTTTTGGATTCATTTGCCAGCTCCTCTCTAGCCTTATCACTTTCTCTGTAACCAAGGAAGTAAATTATTCCAGGTGGAATCCCTGTAACAGAGATGGGGTGTGCCTGATCCTGCTCTCAGTGAAGAAAATGAAAAAACTCATATTGACTTCAACGGGAGTAGGAATGTGCCCTGTATTTCAAGAAATTATTTTAAAGAACATGGTGTCATCCAGGCAGTCAGTCGTATGGCTCTTTGTCTTTTTTTCCAATATTCATCAAGCACAAAAAAGTGATTCTGAGCAACTTCCACACAGGAATTCACCTCATGTTATTAAATCAGGAACATTGCAAAATACCCTGCAGGATTTGGGGGATTTCAAAACTAGGCCCATAGATACATTCTGAGTTTCACAGATGGGACAACATACCAAGAAGTTGTGGAGAAATCATATTTGAGAATGCATGAGACCTTGAGAAAGACATATAGCAGAGTAAACAATTGGGAGGGCTCATGTATTCCTTGTGTCGAAGGGTAGCTGTACCTCAGATTATTTTCAATACCATCAGGGAGATAATTATCTCAAGTAATCATGATTTTCAGTCATCCAACCCTTCCTAAGAATTACTTTTACTGTATTTCTCACATGTGCCATTTCATCGGCTGCTACATACACAAGATACATCATTCATGGCACCAGGAGCAAATAACAATAAGTTTGTCATAATTACATGACAAACTTACTGACATGCTCACCCTAGAAACTTAGGGTCAGATTCACAAAGGGACTTAGGAACCTAAGTACAACATTTAGGTGCCACAGACCTTCTCAGAACCACTGCTCAGCTGCTGCCCAACCCTGTAGTTGCCTATGTTTCTGCCAACGGGAATGAGCAAAGCTACATATGTCCTGATGCCGATCTTTAGCTAACAAGCCACTCAGAACCCTCTCTCACGCTCAGCCCTGGCAGGAGTCTCAAACAAGGCATTCCCCTGCCTATCTCCCTTATGGGAGCAATTGGCTATAATGGGGGGGGGGGCAGGTTGTCCCTGTTTTTCCATGAGAATGGGTGACCTCCAGGAGAGGGTTCACGGCTGAGAATCCCCAGTGGAGGGAGGCGCCGATCTCTGACCTGTCAATCAGGTACCTGAGGCCCAGATCTGTGGGAGTGAAGTGTCTAAGCACCTTTGTGAGTCTGGGCCTTAAGCCCCCACTTTCCTCTGCATTTTACTCCTGACCAGCTTAGGCAGCTCTCTGATGAACACACTGGCATCAGAGAATTCTGTTTTTAGGTACCTAACTCTCCCCACATGTTTTATGGGAATCCTGAATTGAGAATTCCCCTGGGGGGGTAGAACACTTAGGAGTTAGACATTGCAATGCCAAAGTCGCTGTGTGAATCTCGTCCTTGCTTGCTACATTCATGGTATCGTGGGCAAAATTCTGCTTTCAGTTACACCGGTGCAACTCTCCCTGGATTCAGTTTGGCCCAGTATTTTTCACTTGCAGTCAATATAAATGAACTGGTTGACAGACACTTACATGTATCCTACACTCCTTGTTTCCCTTTAATAAATCCATAATTGTACATGTTCATGCATATTTGCTATGCTTTTATGGTTTTATATCTCCTGTACAAACCTTACCTGGTTGAGAGAGGTCACTGTTCAGTGAGGATTGCCTGAGAGCTTAAAAATAAAGAGCTAGAATTGTTCTTTTAAATGTATTTAATTAACCATTTAAGCCTTGCTCCTAAAACAACCTCCACACCCACTTGGAGCATCTTGCAGGATCAGGGCCTTAAATGAAACAACAGCAGCCTACCTCTGGCAATCAGGAAAACCTTGGCTTCAATAAGAAATATAAGAAAACTGTCTGTAAATTGTCAAACTATAAGGCCATTCCTCGCCAAAGTTCCATGAAACAATTGATTAGAAACAGTTATTGTGAGTTGCACACAGCACTGTGAATATAACTGCATTCTAAAATGGGAAAAACTAATATTTACTGATAAATATTTCAATGAATTTCTAATGACACTGTTGTAGATCAATTTTCACATCAGGTAATACAGGAAATTACATCTACAAAAAGGCAATATATTGTCACAGGTCTGGGAAAGTGTCTGCAATTTTATCAAATTCTTTTTTTTTTTAAAGAATGAAAGTCAGGGTTTCCCAGCCAGCACCCTGCTTTTTTATCTTATTTTCTCCACCGTCTTTGGGTATAACATGAATGCAGTACAAAATCTTGGAAATTCATAAAATACCATCTTTAGGGGGATTTTTTGAGACTCATAGGCTGGGATAACTTCAGGCGCTTTAGGATAGGATTGTGCCTAGAACTGGGAGAACTCTGAGGGTAGCACGACCCTGGAGCCAGAAGCCTGCATAAAAACCATGCTACAGTGGAAGCTCTGCCATCCTTTGACAGGATGTTGCACGCACTTCCCTCTCCACACAGCCAGCTACAATGACCAGTGCTGGGGGAAGGGCCACAACTAGAGGCTAATACTGAATAGGATACCAGCACAGTGTGGCGCAATGTCTCCACTCACTCCCTACCACACCATCATGTGCTCCCTGACCACACCATGGCTATCACTATACAGGGTGCCAATGGGAGAGGCATATTGCACCTGCTCCCTCCACTGTGCACCCATGCCAGGCCAGCCACGATGTGGTCCTTAGCTTCCAAGTTCCTGACTATGGATAAGATCTTGCACCACTGCAGAAAATGAGAGTTTGCTGTTGGCTTCACTGAGAACACGATCAAACCTTATCACCTTTGCACTGGGATAATTTTTTTCTCTTTAATCCATGGGTGAATTATTATGCGAAGGGTTGGAGGTGGGATGGAGGTTGTTTTGATTGGTAGGTTGTTTTATTTTGCATAAAAGAGCACCTCTATGACTGGCACGGCTCCTGAAGCTGCTCTCAGCTGCCTGCAGAGCTCTGAGTGAAATCACTGCACATTGAGCAGCCACCAGACTGCGACCAGTGTTAGCACAAAATATACTTGCAGGGGAAAAAATATGACCAGTCTGTAATGTTAATTTTTGTCAATGATTTTTTAAAAAGAAATCCTTCAATCAATGTTACTTTGTTTCGCATCTACCATTGTCAGTAATACCAAGATTCATAGAAGTATATGTTTATAAAATAATTATGGGAGAGGAATGTGTTTGATTTGAAATGTTTGTCCACACCAGTGAGTCTTTCTGGCGTAATATGGGCTGGAATTAAATACATTGCTAAATCCTATTTTGCTCTTCAGAAGAGCACATATTTTACGGTATTTCAGTATAAATACAATAGCGCCCTCTGGAGGGCTTGACCACTTCGCATGACTTCCACAAATCAGTGTCTGCTTCTGTTAACCCAATATACTTCCGTGGAACCAGATGTATTTTGAGCTTTGCTAAGTGAAATTTGGTTTCACTTAAATGTATAAATACAATTTATTTTGTCATCCTAGCTTTATATTTTCAGTGTTCAAATGTAATAAGTAAACTCTTTTAATAAAACACCAGTTCTTCTCAATTGCTGCTTAACTTTACTGTGTTAATAGCAATGGGAAATATTTTCTAAAGTAGAAATAACAACTAACATTTGTTAGCAACCTTTGTGCCAAGCATAGACGCTCTAAAAAAAATACACACAGAGAACACACAGCACACACATGCACATTGGGAAAGAAGAAGAAAGGTTTCTCATGCAAATGGTTCAGTCTCTCATATATAAATAAGATTACAGGGTTGGTTTGCTTTTTTTAAGAATTTTAGCAAAAGTCATTGGCAAATTAAAAAGACAAAAATCATGGAACTAGAGGAAAAGACCCAAACAGATATAGACCTATATATATAAATAGTATCTAAAATTACAAATGTACAGGGACAAATTCTTTATACTTTCCACCAAAATTGCATAAGCAAATCAGGCACTTACACACACAGGCACTTAATTGCACATTGACCCACTTTGCAGATGCAAATATGGGATTTTTGTGCTGATACTAGGTTTTGAAAATTTTGCCCCGCATATGTCCCCTCCCCCGCATATTTTAGTCCCTATGACAAGAAGAGAACATGTGCTGTGTGTGTTAACAGTGCAGCGTTCTGAACACAGGAGTTGCCAGACTGCCATCGACCTTTGAAAAACCATTCCAGCTTTCCACTTTTTTTTTAAACCCAGGGAGCGGGGGAGTGCTCTCATGTTCTCACTAAGAGTCCTTTGTGTGGCTACAGGGTGTTTTGCTGTGCTCCAGCTCTTCGTTTTCCTCCTGTGGTATTGCAGAATTTCAGCTTTTACTTTGCAGCTTTCTGGGCTCTTGTTGGAGTTGGTTTAGTTGTTTACCAGCATATCCGCCCACCACGCATTTGCAGGCACCAACCCAAAAATGTGAGGCTGTGGATTTTGTGTGTGTGTGTGTGTGTGTGTAAAATTATGAAAATCATGGAAGCCATCACCCTCATGACAGCTGTGGAAAAGTTCAGACTTAACCATAAACCATGCAGGAAATGTTTGGCTTCTAAAAAGATCTGTTCCATAACATGTGCCTCTCGTTATGGGGTAAATTTTCAAAAAAGAAAGGCTCATCAACGGGAGAGAAGGGTCTGCCATACTTCACTGCAGTCACTTCGCACCTTGCAGGACAAGACCCTCAGCCTATCATAATGCCACGAGGAGGAGGTAAGGGGATTGTGGAATTTATTCCCGTGTTTTCCCACTTAAAGCCACTCTCTCATAACTATAAACATGGAAAGAGGAGGCAGTGGCACCATGTTACGAGACACCAATGTTAAGTGCATGTCATTGGAAATGTTTACAGCTTGTTCCTGAAAAAATAAACTAGATCAAATTTTGCCCTGATTTACAACCCATGCAACTTCTGGAGTTTTGGAGAAGGTGTAAACATGGCAGAATATACTGTAATGATAGCTTAGCTCAGTTCTGGACTTGTGAGGAAAACTGCTCTTGTAATTAAAGCACTGGACTGTGACTCAGGAGTTTTAGCATTATTTCCTGACTCAACCACAGAGTTCCTATGTGACCTGGGGCAAGGCGTTTAATCATGATGCATCTCAGCTCCTCATCTGTAAAGTGGGTATAATCTTCCTTTCTTCCTACCTTTTGTCTGTCTTGGCTATTTAGATTGGAATCAGGGCTGACATAGTCTCTGGCTAGTTCTAGTTTTCCTCCTCCTTCTTCACATCAAATACAAAGTTACCCACTTTAAGGACCTTTGCAACTTAGTCCCTCACAGTGTATCTGCTCTTGTATGTTATCACAATGCTCCACATCCTCCACTCCACCAGCAACTGCCGACCAATTTGTCAGCATCTCCCTTCATGCTTTCTTCCATGTTGGCCCTTATGTATGGAACATCCTCTCCCACAATCCATAAAGTCATTACCCTGTCCTCCTTCAAATCCCTCCTCAGGATCCACTTCTACGGTGATGCCTATGGGAAACTGCCAAATGATAACTCCTAGGAAGGTGGCCAGTGGGTACTTTTTCTATTTATCCAGTTAGTTTATATATAACTTATAACTGTGTTTAAGTAACCAAATCAGAGCCATCTAGCTGTGTACATATCCATTGTATGTCAGTGCTGCTTCTTATTACTGTTCCTCTTGATAGGATTATTTATTATTTGTATTTTGGTAGTACTCAGGGATCCCAATGTGCTAGGCACTGTACAAATATGTAGCAAGCAGACACACCCTGCTCCAACAAACTTACAATCTACATATATATTTTCTTCTTCCCCTGTTTCTTCTGAAAGTTTGTTGCATCCATATGTTGCACTTTGTCTAAACTAGACACTTGAAGCAGGGACCCTATCTTTTATTCTGTGTTTGTGACACCCTTTGGAAAATGGGGCCATGATCCTGATGAGGGCCTTTAAATACTACTGCAGTACCAATAATAAAATAATAAGAATGTTATACTTGTAATGCAAAAACAATAGAAATGACTCATTCTTTGTCTGCCACATCCCTGGAAAAAACAGGCCAGGGATTTTAAAGGCTTTTGTTTATTCAGAATTAAAGGGTATAAATGGTAACTAAAAAGGAATTCACTAAAAAGTGAAACAATAATCTGGAAGATAACAGCAGACGTTAGAACAAAGTTTTCTCAAAGGAGAAAGATGAGGAACGTAGTGACGGCCCAGTGGAACTGATATACTCGATTTGTCTCATTCACCAAACTCTGTTCATAAAGAGAGGCACTGGGATACAGTAAGAATCTCTTCCCATCTCTGGCATGGTCCGAGCCATTCTTTGTGACTGCTTTTGCTATTAGGCAGATGTCAAAGAGGGTACAAAAATACTTATCCGGATCCATCCAAACAAGAAAGTAGGCTCAGAGATTCGTTGAATCCAATCTCATTCAGACCCATTTATTCATCCTACAGGGCTTACAGTAAAACCAGGCCCATCTCTTCCCTTTGGCATGTGAAAAGTCCTAGAAGGGGGGGGACCTGCCTGGAAAGTGTAGCTTTGGGAAGAGATAAATCTGCTGCATGTTTCCTTCTTGTAAGTAAGTCTGGTGGGGCTGTGGAACCAGTATGGAGGCCGAAGGCTCTGTATGCCTCAGGCCATCTGGCCACCTCACAGGGCAGCCAGAATGGCTATTGTCTTTCTCAGACTGACAGTGGCTGGCCCTTCACCTATTGCATGCACTCATCCCTCAGCGATGTGCTGCCAAAATATTAACATTGGGCTGATTCAAAATAGCTTTGATTTCCTCACTCTCCTCTGTCTACTCCACACGAATGTCATCAGTTATATATCCTTCCTCTCCCATCAGAAAATCTATTAATTCCATACTCTCCCGCTCTGAAATCCACCAGTCTTTCTCCTGCATTCACCCTCCACTATTTCTCAGCCCACCTTGATTTCCTTTCTCCAGTAGGTGGATCACTCTGGCAGATGTTTCTCACAGCAGCAGCAGTGGTGATAGGCAACTCAGCCTGAAGATTTTGCTTGTGGGGAGGTGGGTAAGGCAGGGATTGGGTTCCCTGCAGTAATGAGCTGGGCAGTCAGTGGAGGAGCAGATCCCCTTTGGTCCTTAAAGTGGGCACATCTTTGACCGCTGGCGATTTCTCCTAGCTTGCTTGAGGTGTGGGAGAGTGGGTCTTCTCAAGCTACTGAAGGGTGGAAGCTTGGGTTTCCCTGCAGGTGGGGAAACAATGCAGCAGGTGCCTTCCCGATGACTGCTGTTGACTCCAAGATGGGCTGGCAGGTACCAGCAGGGAGAAAGGCAGGCTGTAGTGACACCAGGTTTCTCACCAAGTGGAGCAGTAGCTTAGCCCTCTTTCCTCTCCAATTCTTTGTTTTCTGCTGGAATAGCTGGTATAGATGGGGCTGGAGGTGTTGCAGAACCTATTTGATGCGTCACCAATGCATACCTGGACACCCTACTGGGGTGCAAGCAGCTATCACTGTCAGATCAATAGCAGACACACTCGGAGAAAGTAGAACAAGAAGAGTTGGTCATAGCACTATGCCAAGGATTGGGCTAAGGACTGAGGGGAGGCCTAGTATGATGATTCTTTGGGATAAATCCCAAATTAACTGTCTCATAACGATAAGCCATGATAATCGTGAGAGGAATTGGTTACATTTGGAGGAGAGGCAGAAAAAATAATTATTTCACAGTTCCTCCAGAAGTGGTAAGGCCTCGTTTGACATTAGAAAATAGGGTTCCATGTCAATCAATCAAAATTTTCCACAGGAAAATAATTTTCCATTGGAAATCAAAACTTTTCATTTTGATTGAAACTTTTGACCCGACCCAAAACAAAACATTGTGTTTCAGACTCTCACTTTGCCTGAGCCACCGAGGTGCTTCATGGGAGTTTTAGTTCTGTGTCCCTCCTGCCCCTCTTGCCTCCTGGAGACCCAGTTCCCTGGCTAGACTCCATCTCCCATGATGTATTGTGAGCGCTCTCTCCTCATGGCAGAGCCTGCACTGTGCCACATGGGATTTGTAGTCTGGAAACAGGGATCTGGGTCAGGAAACAGCAGCCTACCTCGGTGGTCCTATGGGCTTCAGCACTGTCTGGAATCTCTTCAGTGCTATGTGCTGCAGCTCTACCTGACACACCCCTACACACTGCATACTTGACCCAGCACCCCCCATGAGAGGCGATCCGTGGAAGACAAGCTGATTCTCTCCGGGGCACCTCCCTGGCTGTGTTGAGGCCCCTATTGCCACAGGGTTGACCACAGCTTCTTAGTACAGGCCACAGCTTCTTAGTCCTTACAATGGACCCGCCCTTGTGGGCCTGCTTACTTTGTTTTTGGGTGGGGGAAAAGCAAAAATTCAGACTCAAGACAGAACAAGCCCCTCCTTGGATCAACCAAAAGCAAAAGGGTTTGTGGCACCACCTTACTTCAGGGGTGCCTGTATGGCAGCTTTACTGGTGTCCTTACAGCTACGTAGTCAAATCAGTCTCTCCCTATTAGGCTTATCCCTGGGTTTACTGGACTCCTCGCAGAGCCAGGGGTTAGGGCATGGCGGTTCATCCTGATGTTTCAGGAGTTGCTCTTCATCTCCTCTCAGGGCTTCCCTCTTATGGACTGAAGCTTCCTCCTTTTAAAGCCCTCCTCTCTACTATGCATGATTGCCTGGGTCAGTAGAGCAGGGCTACCCTAGCAGGGGAGGCTCCTTCCCTGCCATTATGGGGTTTATACACCCTGTCACACAAGCATATGTACAGTGCCTACACTGGAAATCCTCCCACTGGCAGATGTGGGGCTTTTACGGCCTATTCTGTTCCCACCTTTTATCAGGATTAAAGGGGCCAGAGCAGAGGTGTAGCTCTTACCCTTAAATTCTATTTTTCACACAGAGATGGAACAACAGCACAGAAAGTTAATTGCTAAACAACATACAGCGATATACATGCATATATTAGGGCACCAAAGTAGCTAGAGCATTACATAATTGCTTTGTGTCTGACCGTTCAGTGCTTATGAGACAATAACAGGTAGGTCACAACCAGTTCCAGTTACATCAAAGGATTATTAGTTGGACTGAGGGCAGAAATAGAAAAGGACTGGGGATTACTTGCCTATATTATTCTAGATATAGGATGTGAATGGGGTGAGTATTGAAGTAGATTATAGATTTGTCTTTTCTTGGCATATTTTTTTTCTTACTAGGATGTCCCATATTTTTGAGAACCATCTGCAATAGATATTATTTGGTTTTAAGGCACGTCTTCATGCTTATCTTACTAAGACTTGTGATTCTAAAATGAGCTGAAATTGTGACTGCTCATTGTTACAATCTTCCATTGTAGATGAAGCATCTAGTATTATATTGTTTCTGTGGCACAAAAATATATTGGGAAAAGATTGTGTCATGACTGCTTGTCCCTCTAAGATCCTTTCAGAATGAGATGGATATCTCCTGAGCCTATGCAAGCAAAACAAATTTTAAATAAATAATGAAGTCCAATCTAAAGTGAGCCCGCAGGAATCTTTGTGGTGGGAGATTTCATCTTTATCATCCCATTTTGTCTCTGGGGACATCTATGCAAAATGAGATTAAAAATATAGATTAAGAGAAAACACCACAAATGATGTGTGTACAGAAATACGTTCAGCTACATGAATTGTAAAATTGCTCCCATTTGACATAGGAGCATAGCTGCCATTAACTATTAACTAGACGGGTACTAGTAATAGCCCTTGTCAAATCTTTTAAAGGAAATCAATACACAACATAAATGTAAAATCAAAAGGTTCTTCCCTGGACAGTACCATCTCACTTGTGCTGAACACATAAAAGCCACGTAGCCTGGTACTATTTCTTGTAGCCCCCTTAGTCTTGCTTTGGTTGCACAAATGTGGCAAGATGTGTTCTTCAGACATTAGCAAGAAATTAGCAGGGAAGTCCCTGTGATGATATTCATTCCAGTTGATATGGAGAGTGGGGCCAATATATGGGTGTGTGATGGCTTAGGGGTTGAAGCCTCACCTCTGAAATGCTGCAACTGTTTGGAACTAGAAGCTGAAATCTTGGCAGGGGCAACTCAACAACCTTCATGCTTCTGAGACTGAAACAATGAATTCCATGCAATATACTGGAATTTACTTTGGATGCAGAGGACATGATGTAATCTGATTGTCATAAAAAAGAACTTTCTTCTTATCTTGATCATTAGCAAGATACACTGGAGCTACTTATAGCACTGGATTTTTTGTTATGGTTGGGTATCAAAGAGAAATGACAGAGTGAATCCAGTGTGCCTAAAAATCATCCAAATGCTCAAGAACCTTTATGACAACGAATGAGACAATCTACCCAGGGTCAGCAGAAGGGTTCCACAGATTTCAAAGACTGAATTATAATCTCATATTACATACAGAGATTGCTAAATAGCCCACGTAATATTGATTCTATTCTGCTAACGCAAATAGTATTTGTGCTTTACTGACAATTCTATTATGCTTAACTTTATTCAGTACTTCATAGTGCACTTGTTATCTTTGTTATCATCATTATTTATATAATACTATTGATTCACAGGGTGATTATTCAGGGTGTTTGTACAGTACCTAGCACAATGAGGTCCTGGTTCATGACTGGGGCTCCTAGGCACTAACATGATACAAATATGTAAAGATACAAATATACAGTAATACATTATAATAGATCTATTAGTTTTAAATTAAGTCTAAGGGTTATATTTTTAGCATGCGGATATAAGGCTTTGTGGGGAAAAAGGGATAAGTAACAATGTATCAAGAACAGTTGCCTTATTGGGTGAATTATATTTTGTAACTAGAGACCTCACGCCAAACCCTGCAAAATACTGAACATTCTTAACTCTCATTGTCTTCTTGTGGACTTCATCAAGCCTGAAGTCCTAAAAATTTAGCCCTCACTTCTAATATACACAAACATACCCATTTGCTTTGGCTCATCTATGCCACATACAGAAACAGATATATTCCTTTAAGATACACACTTTTTAAAAAGTGCAGGAACTTATTTAACCAGGAAATTATTTCCCATCCAAAGCTAAGCAGAATGTCTGTGTAAGGGTGGCCATTGCCAAGCACTAAAATATTTCATTGACTCTACATTTGTTATTTCTTCATACAATGCTGACAGTTTGAGTAGTTGGGTCTATTGGAGTTATTCCTGCAGTTCTCTTGGTAAGACTATGGCTTTGAAATCTGAAGGCTTTCAACTGTTTCACTTGCCTCTCCCCTCCCCTCCCCTCCATCTCCCTTATTATCAGCTGCCACACAAAGAATGGAAGAAGAGGCTGATAATGTGCTTGATTGTGTTTTCTGTCCTGCCTTTCGCTAGCTTGCACAACGTTCTATTCCCATCTTCCAGCAGTATAATTCAATGTCAAAGAGGCTTATGTAATATTTAGGCTTGTATTACACTAAATTAATCTTAACATGAAAAATCTTTTGATTACATAGTATATTTTGTCATTGATTGATTGACTAATTCATTTATTCATATAGTAATGTTATGTCCAACTTCTATTTATATTCAGTTGTAACAGAAAGTTCCTATTCACAGGAGATTAATTAAAATCATTATTATTGGTACTTTCCAACATATTTTTTATAAGGCTTTCTCCTATAACACATTCTTTTCTCACCATCCTTCTTATACTAAGCTACAGCATTATATTTCCCCATTTCCATCATTCTCCTTATGGCAATCAAAATGCTTGGTTCTGAATGACGGTGTTGACCCCTCCCCTAACACAAGAGATATAGAGCCTTCTCCTTGTGTTGATACTGTCAGACCAGGTGCCATGGGAACAGGTGATTCTCACCTGTTTAAAGAGGAAAGGACCTGGAGAAGCTGCTCTCTTATCTTTTTTGATTAGTCATCTGACCTGCATTTCAAGGTGCTGTCTTCGTTGCAGGCTGCAGTTAATACAGACAGGTCAGGAAAGAACAAATGGAAAGAGGAGACTACCTTCATCGGCATGCCATATGGGAATTATACCAACCTTCTACCAGAGATTACCAGACTTTGCTTTCGCTTTCCCATTTGCCATTACACATCTTCACCTCTTTTCCTTTCACTATCTTACATAATGTGGGAGACTGAAACTCGTTTTGACATACTGATTGGGCCGGATCCTGAGCTGGTGTAAACTGGCACATCTTCGTTCACTTCATATATATGTTTATTTGCATTATTCACATACAAATACTGAGCAGCTGCTAAGAGATTCTTCTTGAGTTCTTTTGGGCCAAAAATGTAGGGGAAAGTGGGAGGTGGGGGGTGGGAAGGAAGAGAGGAAGCCAAAAAATGTTTTAGAAGACCTAGGCCTCACCCCTGCGTCTGGCCAATGTACAGGACTCAATGCACAGCGGATGGGGTGGCAGCACAGGTAGCTGCGCACTGATCAAGGCGTATTTAGTTGTCAGTTCCTTTATACAGTGAATGGAAATGCACCCTTCCCCTCCCCCCAGCCTTAGTCATTATTCTGTGTCCGTCTTTGAGTTGCCTGAGGAGAATGTGAGTGAAATACATCTTCTAGCACGTGAGTAAGCACTATAACATTAAAAATCAGTACAACTGAAGCGTAAGTCCCTCTTCATTGTACTGAGATAACTCTTCATTGTACTGAGATAACTGACTACACAATGAGTTAAGCATTCCAAGCCAAAGATAAGAACTCATACAGATTTCAATGTTAATTATTTTGTTTTTTAAACCTCCCAACAAAGAATGGAAAGGTGGGGTTATTTTTATTATTTTTTGTTACTAAATCCAAGAGCAATACAGTTTTTTTTTAAAAATAGGCTGAATGTTCTAGCTCAGGTTCTCTGGCCATGCCAAGATGTGCTCAGCACAGGACCAAAGAGAGGGAGCAAAGAGGTTTTCATGCTCCTTTGTGCTCTCCTGTGCCCAGGACTGCTGGCTGGCCATCGATTTGCCCTTGGACCTAAGCGTTGTTCCAGCAGACAGGACTAACCAGCAGCATCATGGCTTTGCTCCTATTTTAGGGGTGAGCGGAGGGAGTGTAAGAGCTGCTAAAGCAGCACTATGATGCCAGAGGATTTCTCTGTGCAATAGGAATCCTCCATTTCCCAGACCAGTCAGGTTTGGTGCCAGGAGACCAGTGCCAAGGAGGACAGCATGAATATGAATCTGGGCCTCTGAGCCATCCTATGGTCTTCCAGAATGAGCGAGAGTTGCTTGGAAAAGGACACTGGTGAATGTCTCCCACTTTGGGTATGAAAGTGACACTATCAAGTAGTTTACGCCCAAATTGATAAATTATACATATGAGCCACATATAACTCTTTCAACTGACATCCTGACGATGCCCCTCTTTGGGCGCATGGTAGATAATGACAATGTTTCAGAAGAGTCAAAGCCCAGCTCTGTGCGAACTGAATTACGGCTTGAGCCTGTGAATGTCTCCAGTAGAGGGCGTTGAGGGTGATTAGCACCACCCAGGAGGCACTCGGCACGATACAAGCATGTGATAATAAAACAGTTTCATTTGGTGTTTTGTCAAGAAATTTTAAATTTTCCCACTCTTTTTTCCAATTTTGTTGATGCAAAAACTCCTTTTATCTCTAGCAATAACCTCTCCCATTTTTATAGCAACTTCTATTCCCTAGGATTCCTAATTGCTTTATAGACTGTGGGCTAAATTTTGTCCATGGAGCCATATTGCAGATTTCTATCATATACTCCATCTTTGCACAAGACTTCTACTGAAATCACAGGAGGTTCTTCGCTGGCTTTGAGTAGGGATGCACAAACCACAAAGTGATGAAAGCTTGGGTTCAGTTTAGATAAGCAACCAAAGATCCTCATGCTTCTTAAAAGCTTATTCAAACTACCCCTAAACTCTTCAGTCTGCAAAACTGAGTTGGCAATCTCATGAGAACAGATTTTCTAGTGAGATTCCTGGCATGCCTGCTTCCACGTGGCCTTACCTTGAAATATTTACCTCTTTTTGTCACATATGGTTCTTATCCAAACATTGCAGAACCACAATATAGATTCAATATCAGTTCTAAAAGGGGGTAACTTGAAATCTATGTTCTACACTGGTGGACACATTCCTCATGCCACAGAAAGAAAGAAAGAAAGAAAGAAAGAAAGAAAGAAAGAAAGAAAGAAAGAAAGAAAGAAGGCTGAGGGATATTTTATCTAACCTGGTTTGTCTATTCTTAGAGTAATGTGCAGAGTATCCAGTAGGCATCCTCACTGTGGATGAGAGATCAAAGAGCAGGATTTAGCTTTATTCGGGGGGCGGAGTCAGGGAGGTCACATTACCAACCCTCATATTTAGCCCTCTGTAGGGAGGAAATGCAGCAGCCATGTGAGTCAGTGACATTTTAGAGTAGTGTTTTAGGAAGGGAAGCAATATTTTATTGAAACTACAGGGGAATCTTATATAGGGAGAATATAAATAGAATTGGAATTTGGCCAGTTCACTACAGCCCCTGACAGCCCATCAAACAGCTGAAAGAGGTTAGGGCTGGGAACATAAGCTGTATGCTGTAGCTGATGTGAAAAGTGAGACCAGCATGACACCTTGTGGCTCATAATACTGTGTCATATAGAGGTTACCACTCTCAATATTGTAATATTCATTCACTGGTAGCAATATTTTGGAGTTAAGAATATAATAATAAAGGCTTGGTTGCCATGGAATAAAATTGCCTTGACATGTGAGAGATTTTTCTTCATTAAAAACATGGTTAATGATCTGTAATTCTTTCAACTTATTATGGTTTCAGTCATGCCATTGAGACCCAGCATCTCAAGGCCCCTTGGGGCAGTGACTCTCTGCTACCCTGCTACCCTTGATATGTGGGTCAGGGCCACAGCCCTGCCTCTTGCCCCCTCCCTGCCCCTTTTGGGGTGTCTTGTGCCATAGTGCTACAGATAGAGAGTAGTCCCTGCACTCAGGTAGCCCCCACAAGGGTGCAAGGAAGAGTGGTTCCTTGTGCTTTCCCTCCTTATGCACCTATGGAGTGACTGGGCAAAATCTGACTCTAAATGAGCTACTTTCCCTCTATAAATATCAGTTTGAAGGCTAGATTCTCAGCTGGTATAAAAATCGCATTGTTCCACTAAAGTTAATGGAGCTACACTGATTTACACCAACTGAGGATCAGCCCAATAATATAGCCTGTATATAGATAATTGATATTTATACTTAATGACATAATTTAGCTATCTGCAGTGTTGTTGAAGTCGTGTCAGTCCCACGATATCAGAGACAAGGTGTGTGTGTGTGACAGGTATCGGTCCTCCGAGCCCCTAGGGGCGATGGAGAGCTATGGTCTCCGTGGCAGGCCTCAGCCACACCTTCCGGGCGTTGGGGAATTAGCAGGGAAGGTGTGCCGGCCGGAGTCAGTAGCGCGCCCCTCAGGCAGGGGAGCGCCGGCAAGAGTCAGCAGCGCGCCCCTCAGGCAGGGGAGCGCCGGCCGGAGTCAGCAGCGCGCCCCTCAGGCAGGGGAGTGCCGGGGTAGGGGAACGCAGGCCCACCCAACTCCACTGCGTTCCAGCCCAGGGCCCTGGCAGTGGCGGGAGGCAAAAGTCCCGCTGCTGGGTCAGCGGGGCCGTCCGCGCCCGCTGACCAAACACACCCACCCCACGGTGTAGTTCGGCCCCTGGGCTACTTCCTACCCGTTCTCTCAGGCGGGTCGCTCCAGTCCCTCTATCCCCTCCGGGTATTCCGCTGTGGGCAGCTCCGGTCCCTCCATCTCGTCCGGGTATTCCGCTGCAGGCCACTCCCGCTCCCCCTCGGTATCGGACTCATGCTGGCCCGGGCTGCCGTCAGGCCCCTCCAGGTCCTCTGGGTATTCAGCGGCTGGCAGCCCTAGTTGCCACAGGCCTTCCTCCCAGTCAGGCTCCTCCTTGACCAGGGCTTCGCCTGGGTCAGCAGCAGGATCACGAGGGAGCCGCCAGGGGCCTGTGTCTGTCTCCCTCCCTGGTGCTCTCCTCACTGGGCAGAGGGCCCCGCCCTTTGTACTTTCTGTCCCACCCTTCCCCTTCTGGGGATTGGCGGAAGCTTGGCCTGGCCCCGCCCACGCAGGCTGCAAGGGTGGCTCTGTACCCTCTGGTTCGGAGGGGAGCCACCCTGGCTCCCTACAGTGAGATAATATCTTTTGTTGGACCAACTTATGTTGGTGAAAGAGACAAGCTACAAAAGAGGTCCTGGAGCGGAGGTCCTGTGTAAGCTTGAAAGCTTGTCTCTCTTACCGACAAAAGTTGGTCCAGTAAAAGATATTACCTCACCCACCTTGTCTCTATAATTTAGCTATGTCTTTTTAGACAATAAACAAAGGGCTAAAAATATAACCAATATGCTATTTTACCTTTACACTCCTAAGAAAGATATTGGACAAGTAGGTAGTGTATTAATATACCTTAAGTTATTGAAACCTGTTTTCCTAAATTCAGAGGAATAAGAATTAAGGGGGGAAAGCTATTTCGAAATATTTCTTGTTTGGATTAAACAAAAATTTAAATCAGCAATATCAACAAGGGAACAGGAACCAAAGTGGCAGCAAATTCACCTTATTTTTTTCATCATTTCTGCCAACAGTGATGGAGTCAGGAATTCTGGTGCCATCATATAATGTCTGTTCCTTTGTGGGAATGCTGTTAAAGCAGATAAATACCAGACTTATTAAACTACCCCTTGCCTTCTAGTATAGCAGTTCGATTTTCCATCTAAACATGAACGGTGATACTCTGGCTGAGTATCTTTAGATGTATACTCTTTATCTTTAGATGTATACTCAGGGAAATATTGAATAGGAGTAGGGAGGTGGCATTAGTGAGCCTCTGTATATTATTGAGGCTGGTTTCAGAGGAACAGCCGTGTTAGTCTGTATTCGCAAAAAGAAAAGAAGTACTTGTGGCACCTTAGAGACTAACCAATTTATTTGAGCATGAGCTTTCGTGAGCTACAGCTCACTTCATTGAGCTGTAGCTCACGAAAGCTCATGCTCAAATAAATTGGTTAGTCTCTAAGGTGCCACAAGTACTCCTTTTCATTATTGAGGCTGTTACTCGACTATTGTGCTCAAGTCTGGCGTCCACATTTCAAAAAGGAAGTTGAAAAATTGGAAAGGGTTCAGAAAAGAGCCAGAAGAATGATTCAAGGTCTAGAAAACCTGCCTAAAGTGAGAGACTTGAGAAGATCTGTCTATTTAGTCTATTTCACAAAGGGTTAAGAGATGACTTGAGCATAGTATGAGTACCTATATGAGGAGAAGATTGTTGATAACAGGGAACTCCTTAATCTAGCAGACAAAGGTTTACCAAGATCCAATAGATGAAGCTCAACAAATTCAGACTAGAAATAGCATCAAATTTTTAACTGTGATGATAATTAACCATTAAAACAACTTAAATAAGGAATCTTTAAATTAGGACTGGATAGCTTTCTAAAATATGATTATAGCTTAACCAGAAGTTACGGGCTTGCTCCAGGAATTTATGGAGAGACTTTCAATGTCCTGTGTTATGCAGAGGTCATTCTACGTGATCATAATAGTCCCTTCCAGCCTTAAAAACTGTGTTAGAAGAGAGGAGATTTTATAGGAGAGTGGCAGGGGGCAAAAGAATCTGCCTAGAGGCAAACAGCATGGTTAGATCATCCCTATGCCCATCTGATCTCTAGCTGGAATAAGAGCCCTTTGGTGCTCAGAGCTGGTGACACCATACTGAGCAGCTTTCAGGCTGCTCTAGCGTGCACTGCTGAGCCAACCAGGGCTTACATGGCCTAAGAATTTGGAGGGACAATTTTCCAGATAAGTCTGGGTTTGCAAGGTGAGGATTAAACAGGTTAGAAGTTTTTATGAGCAGCTTTTTAGGTCTGATTATGTACTCTGTAAACATTAATGAATGATGTGTCACAAACAGATATGAAGCAGATAGGCACTAGCTCTATTTTCCAGATGAGGAAAGATATAATTTCTGGCTAAGTGACTTGACTGACATCATACAGTATGCCAGTGTCAGAATTTGTTAGTCTCTAAGGTGCCACAAGTACTCCTTTTCTTTTTGCAGATACAGACTATCACGGCTGCTACTCTGAAAAGAGTCAGAGTTGGGACTCGACTGTAGGAAACCATTGTTCTCAGCCCTATGCTTAACCCACTAAACAAGGCTGCATCTCAAGTTATTAAAATGTACCCAGGCCCAGAGAACACATAAGCAGCTCAGCACAGGTGCCTTCTGGAAGGGAATTTGAAGCAACGCTACAACACTCAGTGGCAGAATGCATGGCTTCTCTCACCACAACCACAAATTGGTCTAAGAAAAAGTCATCAAGGTAGTAACCCATGGCTGTATGTTTCCTGGGTTCCAGCCCTGATGGCTGTAGCAGGCCTGTAAAAACCCCATGATCTTTAGGAAAATCCACAGTGACAAATGTCAACCCTAGTGGTGACTTTTAAGTGTATCTTCACAAGAAGAGGGCTAGCAACCTACATTATTTTAAAAGGGAAGCAGAGATGAGCATCTTCAAGTATAGGTCCCCAAAAATCAAGTCAGCCACAGCTCCAACCTTGATAGGCCTCAAAGGCCAGCACTGTGCTCAACAATAGAGCCACATGTGGAAAGGTTCACTGTCCAAATACCTGTTAGTATTTAGTGGTGTCAGGGCCTAGTTCTGATTTCCAAGAGGACTTTTATTCTACCTGCGTGGTGTAAAGGGGCCTTAGTGAAAACTACTCTTGAGACTGGGACTGAAAACTGGGATTCCACTCAATATTTGAAGGGAATCCCCAGAACACAGACCAGGATTATTTCTGACTGATAAGGAGAAGAACTTGAATGGGCCTGTAGCCCAAAGTCTTGGAGTGCACCTTCACCAGTCTTCACCCTTTTGGGGCTTGTGTGTGATTTTTAACCATTGCTACTGCTCTACTGCCCAAACTATATTTATACAGATATATTCTGTCACCTTATTTTGTGCTCTGCTGTTCAAAGATGAGGCTGTGGCTAAGCTTAGGAAAGATTTATGGCTGGTCTACATGGTGGGGTAATGCACTGGGCGTGGGTGTGACTTCTAATGCACACCAATGTGTTGCACATTAATTGGTTCGTGTAGACTCTGCTAGTGCACACTCAAGGTTTCCTACTATGCTTTAATGTAGTGCCATTTCAAACACCAATATGTTAACGCACAACAGCAAGGTCTACACAGACCAATTAATGAGCAACAAGATAGTGCACTTTAGAAATCACAGTCTATTAGAATGCATTACCCCCTCCTGGTAGACAAACTCTTAGTCCCAAACCTTCTAAAATTTTAATTGAAGTATATTACATACACCTTTTGAATACACCATGACACTTAGATTTCCTACAACAACCTACTATAATTAGCTTCTCTGATCTTGTTCTTAAATTCTTCCATAATCTAAGTCTTAAAGCAAAAGATATAAAGTAATTAGAGCATTTGCTAACCTGATCTCTAACTGAGTGACATATTAAGAAACAGGCTGATAGCCGGTATGTGTTAGGCTGATATTTTTATTTGATTTCCTGGCACATTACTTGGCTGAAAACTCTAACTGTTGGCATGTATTAGAGAATTAATATACAGTGTTTTGAGCTAGCCCATGTGTATTGTTTATGAATTATATATATATATATATATGTATATATAAACTGTATATGGACACTTTCTCTCTCTAAACACCGTGAATGGTATTGTATGAAAACCCGCGTTTTTACATATATACAGTAGAGTTTGTTCATCAATATTTTACATATGCAAGTGTACACAACCTTCATTTTTATGTAAATCTCTCTTCAGCAAGACAGGTGCATTTTCTGATCTCTGTTCATCATCAGGAAATCCAATAACATGGCTGTGTACCTACATCTGGGGATGGTTTGACCCAGTGTGCACTTGAGCATGGATTTCAAATATGGGCAAAAATAGCTTATTTCCCCCCTGGCCTTTATAAAAGTAAATGCAAAAAGCCTAGTGTTAATGCAATGCTAATGTTGCAAGATCAAGCATTTAAAAATCAGGAAATTCCAGAAGTTGAGTTTGCTCCAGCAACATTCAGTTTGTATGTTGCTCATTTGTTATGTTTCAAGTATAGTTTAATAACAAAGAGTAGTATGATTAGGCTTGGCAGGATTCGATTTAAATCATTACACATCACTAAATGTGGATTTCACCTGACACAAACAACTCCACTAAAAAAATACCCATCGATAGCAGGCAGCAAGCTAGCATCCTCAGGGTTCCAGATCGCTGAAGGCACAAGGAAGGCTTTAGTTCAGGCAGGGCAGAGAAGGGACTGCTGGCCAGTATTGTGAGAAGGATGAGCCCCCACTCACAAGGAGGCCACCCTACTGTTGAACGGCTCCAGCCCAGAGATAGCCCCCACACTCCTGGCAGGTGTCTTTATGAGTGAGCAGGACCATGGACAGTGGGCTGATGCCCCAGGGACAGTGACAGTGGGGTGACCTCCCTTGTGACTGAGTCAGACATACAAGATAAGGAGCAGCAGGCTGCAGTCCTGGCAGGGAAGAGCCTGCCTGCACCTTACCTTGCATCTGCAAGGTTCAGGTGTCACTGGCCACAGAACCACATAAGAAGCACCCTGAAGCTCTGCTGTGATGGCTCTTCTCACTCACTTACTGGCTGGTAGTGCCAGGGCCATCCCAGGGCAGGAGTTGTTCAGCAGCAGGGTGGCCTTCCAAGTGGCCAGGGACTCATCCGCCTTCTTGCAGCCCTGGCTGCGGTTCTCTGCTCTGCCTCACCAGGACCAGAACCTTTCCCACACACTGTGCCTGCAAGGGCTGATGTCACTAAATAATTACCTGGCCCTCCTCCCTTAATTTCCTGCAACTGTGGAAATTCAAATAGATACAATAAAAAACTGTTAAACCCCATAATTCCACACAACTGAGACAATTAAAAATTGATAAAAATTGAAAAAATGCTTAAAAAACATCGAGATTATCCATCAAAATAACAAACTGAATTCTGTCAATATGTTAAAAGTACAATCGAAAGGAAATTGAAAACACTACATACATGGCAGAAGAACTTTTAAGTTTCAAACTGGACAGTCTCTACATAAAAGAATAAATGGACACAAATCAGATGTCAAGAATTATAACATTCATAAACCAGTCGGAGAACACTTCAATCTCTCTGGTCACGCAATTGCAGACATGAAGGTCGCTATCTTAAAACAAAAAAACTTCAAATCCAGACTCCAGCGAGAAACTGCTGAATTGGAATTCATTTGCAAATTGGATACAATTAACTTAGGCTTGAATAGAGAGTGGGAGTGGCTAAGTCATTATGCAAGGTAGCCTATTTCCCCTTGTTTTTTCCTCCTCCTCCCCCACCCCGCCCCCCCCAGACGTTCTGGTTAAACTTGGATTTATGCTGGAAATGGCCCATCTTGATTATCATACACATTGTAAGGAGAGTGGTCAGTTTGGATGAGCTATTGCCAGCAGGAGAGTGAGTTTGTGTGTGGGGGTGGGGGGGTGAGAAAACCTGGATTTGTGCTGGAAATGGCCCACCTTGATTATCATGCACATTGTAGGGAGAGTGGTCACTTTGGATAAGCTATTACCAGCAGGAGAGTGAGTTTGTGTGTGTGTGGTTTTTGGAAAAAAGGGGGGGGGTGAGAAAACCTGGATTTGTGCTGGAAATGGCCCACCTTGATTATCATACACATTGTAAAGAGAGTGGTCACTTTGGATGGGCTGTTACCAGCAGGAGAGTGAGTTTGGGGGGGTGGGGGGGGAGGGTGAGAAAACCTGGATTTGTGCTGGAAATGGCCCAACTTGATTATCATACACATTGTAAGGAGAGTGATCACTTTAGATAAGCTATTACCAGCAGGAGAGTGGGGTGGGAGGAGGTATTGTTTCATGGTCTCTGTGTATATAATGTCTTCTGCAGTTTCCACAGTATGCATCCAATGAAGTGAGCTGTAGCTCACGAAAGCTTATGCTCAAATAAATTGGTTAGTCTCTAAGGTGCCACAAGTACTCCTTTTCTTTTTGCGAATACAGACTAACACGGCTGTTACTCTGAAACTTGAAACAAGTGCTTATTTACTTGAAGAGCTGATAAAAAGAGGTGTCTTCATTTTTTTTTAATGGCAAATTGGGTTTTCAATTAAACAATGTTTTTTGTGAAAAGTGTCTGCTTCCCATGGAAAATTTTGATTTTCTGATGATAAACAATACACCTGACAGCCAAAAATAAATTAGATTTAGTCTGAAAACACGAAAATTTCAATTTGGATATGCCTGCGTGGTATCCCAGGGGAGTTGTAGTTTGGATGCTTCCTGCCCCTATTCTCTAGCAGCTGGGTTTCCCAGCCGTACTACATCTCCCATGATACACGAAGGCCAGGAACTCCTAAAATGCACTGTGGTGATGCAGCAAGAGATGGAGGCCATAGTGCATCATGGGAGATACAATTAAGGCAGGGAGCCACTCTTATAGAGAAAATGGGGGCATGAGGCACTGTGATGGCATTTCTAAATCAAAATGTTTGGTTTTCAATATTTATTTTTAGCCAAAAATTAAAAATTTTCTGTGGAGGAAAAAAACCGAAATATTTTCTAACCAACCCTATGTACTAGCTGTGAATGCCTTTGTGCGCTTGGGAAGGAATTTTCCCCCAGATCAGATTGGCAGGGGGAGGTTTTCGCTTTCTTTTACAGCATGTGTGTGTGTGAGGGGAGTTACATGCGAGGATTACCTGGGTATATTCCATTTAATCATTTCCCTGCCACTCCAGGGGCCTTGAGCACTGGTGCACTCATGTTCTCCGCCTGTGGCACATTATCATGTACTCTCCTGTAGGTTATAACTCTTGGATCTTATTTTGCTTGTTGGATTTAGTGTGAGGGTGCTGGGTGATGTTGCTGGCCTGTATAATACATGAGGTTGGACTAGATGATCTAGTGGTCCCTTGTGGCCTTAAGCTCTATGACTATGATTTAAGATATACATGTAGAAATAAAGAAATTACCTACTGTACATGTCAGTGCTCATTTATTTGTTAAATCAAATCTGTTTCAAACCCAGGAAAGCATTAGTCCTCAATAAGGACCATGCAAAGGTTCAAACTTCGCCCATTTATGCTACATCTCTATTTTAAAATATGCCTATGTTTCTGTTGAGTTTTTTTTAAATGGGAAAGATGTTTACTTCCTTCCCTTCTTGATCTCAAAGATATCTGAAGAGATTTTACACTAATTTGGGTGGGGGAATTACCGTTGGGCAGAGACCATCCATTGAGAATTTCAGCCCCAAAAGTCAATGTTTCCTATAAATAGGCTCCTAAGTACATACTCTGGCAACTAAATTCATGTGGCCTGATCTTCAGAGGAGCTGAGCAACTCTAGTTCCTTACTGAATTCAGCAGTTGTTACTCAACACTTCCAAAAAATAACTTATTTAGGGGTCTAAAGATGGATTTAGGGTAAGATTTTCAAAAGCCCCATAGTGCCTAAGTAACTTGAGAAAATAGCATGCAGGTTGCTAAGTCACTTAGACACTTTCAAAAATGTTACCCATACAAGCCTAACTCAAAGTTCACAGGTCTGAAAATGTTGGCCTTCATGTACAGGACTTATAATGGACTCAAGAGGATGCCTGATGCTAAGCAAATAGACAACCACACTTCTTGTTCCATAATTTGGAAATAAAAGATTATTGAGCTGTGAACAAACCAATTGTCTTCTGCTATTTGATTTCTTCTGTACTGAGAGACACAGGATTTGTACATTCTTTGTAAATAAACAAAACTGCATCACCCATTTCTCCTCCTAAGTGAAATAATCTACTAGACCCCAAATTTTTGGCTACCCACTTGGGTCAAAAGAAGTAATAATATCATTTCAAATGCTGCAAAATATTTGTGTCTCATATTGATGTAAAATAAATATTAGCAAAGGTTAAAGATGAAGTTTAAAATACAGTATATTTGAAACGTCTATATTTGCAACCCTGCATTTGTTGTGAATAATGTTTTCCAGTGTTCTCTTCACAATCAAACCAGTGATACCATTCTTTGGGTTCATCATTGTGTTAGATGAAGCCAAGGTAAATCGTACACTGAAAGGATTAGCTAAGAAGTCACTAGTACTTAAAAGAAACCTAACTATTTTGTTTTTAATCTGAATTTAGCAGGAGGTTAGTGAGATTTTCAAGTTTATTCTTTTTAATTGCACTTACTGTACATTTGAAGCGTCCAATAAAAATACTACAAATAAAATTCATGACATATTTTAAGGTTTCTTGAAATATCAGTAAATACTGCATGCTCTCCTGAACAACCAAAAGACAGAAGAGTTTCTATTTCTTGCAACTCACGAATCCTTTCCCCCTCCCGCTCGGGAAGAAAAAAAACCCTTATAACTATCCACTAGTCTCCTGCTTGGATTAATTTACTTCACCAAAACAGTGACCACTGTCAAATGCCTTGCATCTCCATGGAAACAGTTGCCTTGGCCATAGACAAAGGTCTGCCTATAATACAGTACCATAAGAGCTTCTGTAGATGTGGACCCCTGGTTTAAATCACAGTGCAAAGGTATATCTTATATTATTTCTGCTTGGGTGCTGCAGCTGCTCTACTTTCATTCCAAAATAATATTTTTTCAAATGAAGTAGCAGAAAACAGCTTTACATTTTTTGTTATCCCTCCAAGCACAAAATAAAAAATGCCTTTGCTGCCACTACCTGATTCAATCAAGTGGAGTACATTGGATACCCACAGGCTACAAGTGCTGGAAAAAGCTGACTTGTATTTTAATTAATAATGCGATACACTATCTCAACAGCTAGGCCGTTGGCAATCTGATTTGCTTTGTTCATTATTTGCTGTAAACAATTTTCAAACAATGTGTAGGCAACTCTATTTCTGAGTTTCTCCTGCTAATTCATAACATTAACTAAAAGGCAGGGATTTTTCTTGCACAAGAAAACAACTGATTAAACCTTAATCATAGCTTATGGAAGATATCAGGCTAGTATGCAGCAAAATAAAGGTGAGAGGTAAAAAAAAGAGCAACTGCTCAAACAGGCTTCTGATAAGTCAGGCCAATTATTGATTGGTTTTGCTGCATGTTACTACATGGAAGACCCAGGTTTTGGTGTCACATAGAATACTTTTCTCTCAGGATGCCAGGGTTAGCCATGTTCCAGGAGTGACAATTTTAGACTCAGGGTACAAGAGGAATAGGGTATAATTTGTATCACTAATGTTCCCTATGCTGTCAAGAGGCACAAAGTTATGGCTTCAAGACACTATTGGCTGCAGGGATGACATGGCATTCATGTGGCAATAGCTCAGCAATTGTTTTGTGAGAGAGGGAAAAGTGGTATATAATTACAGATGTAGTAAATATTTAGAGTGTGATTGTTCCCAATGGTCCCATATGGGACTGGGACCACATTGTGCTGGGCACCGCAAAGAACAGAAAAGAGACAATCCCTGATTGTACAGTCACCTGTCAGATACAAGTAGACGGAATCTCTGGGTTTCCCATGTTTCTAAATCAACTGTGTGTGGGTAGAGTTTAGTCACTATTTTTAAGTCTGGGAAACTCCTGGGCTCAGACCTTCTTTCTGACTCCCTTGCTTGGGACAGGACTTACCATCACCCAGCTACCCTAAACTCCAGCCCAGTGTCTGAAGCCTCCCAAACACCCTCAGGGCATGGCTACACTTGCAGGTGTAGAGCAGTCGGAGTTAAACCCGCCTTCGGAGAGCACAGTAGGGAAAGTGCTGCAGTCTCTCCACCCTGACAGCTGACAGCGCACTGGTGTGGCCACATTTGCGGCACTTGCAGTGGCATTGGGAGCGGTGCATTATGGGCAGCTATCCCACAGAGCACCTCTTCCCATTCTGGTGCTGTGTCTTGTGGGAAGTGGGGGATGCGGGCATTATGGGTCCTGTCCCAATGCTCCATGACACATCGTTTCGCATCCCAGCATTCCCTGTGCTTCCTTCCACATTTGGCGCCATCTTTCAACGGTTTTTGTACTGTGCACTCTGTCTTCCCTTTTGGTCTGCGGGAATGGAGCCTGAACTGCTGAGGAATATGCTGACAAGTCTCGCCAGCGCATCACATTTGGCAGTCGAGTTACTCCTTAAGATCCAAAGTGACAGTGAGGACTCCAATGATGATATGGATACGAGTAATGCGTACAACACGAGTTTGCTTGTGGCATTCACAGACATGCTTACCATAGTGGAATGCCGCTTTTGGGCTCAGGAAACCAGTACTGAGTAGTGGGATCACATCATCATGCAAGTCTGGGATGACGAGCAGTGGCTGGCTGCAGAACTTTCAGATGAGAAAAGCCACTTTCATGGGACTGTGTGAGGAGCTCGCCCCCACCCTGAGGCGCAAGGACACAAGATTGAGAGCTGCCATGACAGTGGAGAAGCGGGTGGCTATTGCAATCTGGAAACTTGCAACTCCAGACAGCTAACGATCGGACGCTAACCAGTTTGGAGTGGGAAAGTGGACCATTGGAATTGTGTTGATACAGGTTCACAGCGCCATTAATCGCTTCCTGCTCAGAAGAACCGTTACTCTGGGTAACGTGCAGGACATTGTGGATGGCTTTGCACAAATGGGTTTCCCTAACTGCAGAGGGTCGATAGATGGCGCACATATTCCAATTCTGGCACCAGCCCACCTAGCCTCCGAGTATGTTAATCAGAAGGGCAATTTCTCTATGGTTCTCCAGGCACTTGTGGATCACCATGGATGTTTCACAGACATTAACACAGGCTGGCCCAGAAAGGTATATGGTGCACTCATCTTTCGGAACACTGGCCTGTTCAGGAAGCTGCAAGCCAGGACTTTTTTCCGAGACCAGAAGATCACTGTAGGGGAAGTTGAAATGCCCATTGTGATCCTTGGAGACCCTGCTTACCCTTTAATGTTGTGGCTTATGAAACCCTACACAGGGAGCCTTGACAGCAGCAAGGAACGGTTCAACAACAGGCTGAGCCGGTGCAGAATGACTGTGGAGTGTGCTTTTGTCCGTTTAAAGGGCCGCTGGCACTCTCTGTATGGGAAGCTGGACCTGGCCGATGACAGCATCCCCGGGGTTATATCCGCGTGCTGTACCCTCCATAACATTTGTTAAGGGAAGGGTGAAAGATCCACTCAGGCATGGAACTTGGAGGTTCAGCACCTGGAGGCTGAATTTGAGCAGCCAGAGAGCAAGGCTATTAGAGGGGCCCAGAGAGGGGCTGCAAGGATTAGGGATGCCTTGAGGCAGCAATTTGAGGCTGAAGCCACCGGTAATGTCTGGTGCCCTGCACGGGAGTGAAGTGTGGTGGTTCCAATGTTAGAAGGAATCTGTTTGCTACGCTGACTTGCAGTGCCTGTTTCTTTCCTGGGCTAAGGTATCTTTTACTTTATGCAATAATAAAGAATGTTTTCAAAGCCAAAAAATCCATTTATTGAAAAGAAATTTCATTTTTTGAAAAGAAACACAACTGCTTGGGAAACAGAAAGGACAAGGGGTTGGGGTGGTGAATGGTAAAAGTCACAGATTTGCGTATGTTCTGTCTGGAGTGCTGTGCAATGAGTGCTGCACTTCAGGATGGCTATACTGCATGGTGATGGGGGTTGAGTGCAGTGGGTAAGGTTCGTAGTTTTCAGGGCTGGGTGGTGAAGTTACAGGTGTTGGGGGCAGCTGGTGGTGATAAGAACCCAGATGTTGGGGAAAGTGGGTTGGAGGTGACATGGGGGCACAAGGGAAAGAGTTTTGGGACAAGGGCTGCAGGGGTGGGGGGGCGGGGGCGGTAGTGCTCCACCTGCATGGCTATGGATAGAGTCCGCCGGGCGCTCCATTATGCTTATCAGCCACTGAGGGCAGGGCAGTAGAGTTCAAAGTAATGACCAGAGTGGCTAGAACAGGCATTGTGGGATACCTCTGGAGGCCGATCAGAGTGCAATATAGGGCCAGGGCATCCACACTGGTGAAATATTAGCCCTGTTCTTGCCACATTCTGTGAGCAGGCCCTGCCTAGATCCCAGTAGATGGACATGGCTATGTTTATTGTGAAGTATCTTTCAGCCCTTCAGAGCAGGTATGGTAGATGAGATAGATCTGGGTGAAATTAATGAGTGAATGAAAGCCTGGATGTGCCCAAAGAGCCTATTGCATTGTCTTCAGACAGCTGCCCTGCTAGGAGACTACAGCTTGGAGCTATTGATTTTTTGATTGTCTCTCAGCTGCTGGCACAACCCCATGGAACTATGACTGTCCTGTACGGGGCCTGCCCTGGCCCTATATTGCACTCTGATCAGCCTCCAGAGGTGTCCCACAATGCCTGTTCTAGCCACCCTGTTAAGATACTTTAAGCTGTAGTGTTTCTGAAATTGGAAACCCTACTTAAGAGACTCTACTCAAGAGCAGGGTTCTGCTTTGTGTAGGGAGGCTGACCATCCACACTTGTGAGAAGAACTTGCAGAGAAGGCAGGAGGGGTTCTGCCCAGCCTGAAACACTGACAAACCTGATCTCACCTGACTCACAGAAGGGGTGAGATCAGTGGATAGTATGCATAGTTTTAACTATTTGGGGACAAATTTTCTATATCATAGGTATGAGGACCAAGAAGAAAATGAGCGTGCATCTGACACATACATTATGCATATAAATTGTTTATAATGCCTGACGGTGCAAGTAAACTGAGTAATAATGCACAGAAATGACTACATTATTTAGAATCCCTATTATTAGCACACACAAATGCAGTAACTATGCATGTAAATATAGGTGTGCAGATTTACATACAGAACTTGACTTTTGAAAATTTAGTCCTTAATAGTCAGGAGAAAATAATTATTCAAAAATTCTCCAAAAAATATGTATTTTAATACTGTATATAGCTCAGTTAATTGCAAGTTTCAGCTATTCTGCAGTACTATGCTATATGTGGCTTGGTCACCTTAAAAGGTGAAGGCAATGTAGAAGCTTGGTGGTGTGCGATATATTGCAACACAGAAGATCCAGGTTCAAAAGTGTCCTTAGGGTTTCCATTCCTTGAATCTGTCAGACACAACATTGACTTCTGCGAGAAAGAGTGAGGAACATACCACTATCTGGGTGCCCAGCTCTTGTTCTTTGATTAAGAGGTATTAGTGGCAGACAGCATTTCACCTCCTTCTCCCAGACATCTTCCTCCCTAGCACATCTAGGCAGGGTGAGTGATACTCTATGCCCTCAAAGAGTGCCACCAGGGTTCTGACTCCTGCGACCAGAGACAGGCATGAGGAGGTATGCTGCAGCTTTCTACAGTGCGTATATGGAGTGCTTCTTCCCACATGCTCACTCCCCTGAGTCATTCTGCTTGTCTATCCACTACATGTCTGCTTAGCCACCTTTGCACTCTTCATAGCAGCAAGGGCATGAATCGGACCTCAGCATTATTCTGCGTATTGCCCTGATAGGCCCAGTACTGCTGGCACAAGCAGCACTTTTTAACTCTGAGCCAGGAGTTTTTAAAGGTAGCGACATTACCATCTATACTATGCATTAGGGAACAGACGTTCTTGGAAAGGACCCGGTAAGTCTGAAAAGTACGGTGCTCCAGGAACACCCCTCTGTTCTAACATGCTCATCATCACCATATATGGAATGCAATACAACAATGATACACACCCACAATTAAGATGCGTCAAAAACAGCTGGCATTGAATGCTCTGGTGAATGTGCAAAAATATCACAAAGAATCACATAGGAAAATGGACGAGAAATAAGCATCCATGTTTTGAAATAGCTCACCATCTGCTGTATAAAATAAACTTACGCAAAAGCAGCCAACCCAGTGATACATGTTGTGGCTGGGGTCGGGGGGGGGGGGGGAGTCTATTAATTAGAAGTTGGAGGGAAGCCACTTGTTCTGCTAGGGTAAGAGACCCAGTATAAGGTTCCTACCATGAGTGTTTTTTGCTTCAATCTCTCCAGTGCTCCACCATTGCTAAGAATGTGCCAGTGTGTGATCCTCCTGTCTTCATGAAAGCTAAGCATCCAAGCCATTAGGTAATGCATTGCAAAATACACAGGATGAAATCCTGGCCCTGTTGAAGTAAATTGCAAAGTCCCTGTTGACTAAGGGACAGGAATCCAATCCAGGTGTTTGTACACACTTTTACTTCTTGCAAGATTCACCTTAAGGATACATTATCTTACACTTACAGGATACAATTTTATATCTCAGTTAGTTTAATGGGATACAGTGTTTGATAGCTCACGCAATGAAAAAAAATCACATCACTGCAAATGCAAGAAATTGAACTAAAATAGCATTGAACACACATCCCTATGTATTACCGATTTCTTTAATGAGCCAACTTCTCATAATGGTCTTTAATGCTTGAAAGGTAGCTTCAGACTGTAAAGTCATAGAATTGTTCAAACTGGTCAAATCCTAAACCTCTAACTCAAACCTTACTCAATCAAAACTCCCATTAAGCAAGGACAGGGAATTTCAGAATTCCCTGTAGTATTAGCAGTTGAATGTAGATAATCATGAAACCTTTTCAGCTGCTGTTTATATCTTGAAGCATATTGTTTTATGAGTATTTATCCTGAGTTCTATTCCTTCTGCAAGGATAAAAATACAGAATCAAACAACAGCTTCTGGATTTAAGCGACTCAGGACATTGCAAAGTGCAACAGATAGGTTTTTAAAAGACTTGTTAAAGACAAACAAAAGAAGATTTTTGAAAACTCACTGATTTCAAGTAAAAGAATGTACATGGATGTTGGCTCTTATTTACACATAAACTAGTTTCAATGTCTTCTTGTCAGTATCACAGACTCATTTGAGGTGTGAGAAGATTCATTCATATACAGCATGCATTTGACAAAAATGTACATATGTAATTGTAAAAATGTGTCATTCCAGAGAAGATGAATTAGGAGATCTTAATTATTATTTATTCCATTCTTTTCTCTGCCTCTCTCTCCCACCCCATTAAATATTTTGCTTTGGAAGTCATTGGGGAGAAGAATGTTAGGGAAACTGTTTTGCTTTCCCAAATGAATATCCTTAAGTCACATATATTATAATATATTTGAATTTTTAAATAAATACCCCTCACACACAAAAATTAAAAATGATTATTTGTGCCCTATGAAGCTAAGTTACCCTGCAGTGCTGTCAGAAGGTTAACCATTGCCTCAAACTTTACTGTGCATACAATGACCGGGAAGTACCTTTGATAATGACCCTATGACTGAGAGTCTTGAAGACTTAATCAGTTGACACACAAGCAGCCCTAAGGCATTCATACTTGGCATTTTCCTTATTGAAATGTACACAGACAATATGCATTTTAAACAATTCAGAATGCCTAAAATAATCTTTGGACCACAGATCCCTTTTCGTAACAGACTTCTCACTATTTCAGCTCTCTCACTCTGATGAACAAGTCAACCAATAAAACAATGTGATGCATCTGGAACTAGAAACTAGCTGCACTTAGCATTGGCCTCATATTGTCATCAGAAACTTAGTTATTATGTAACACCAACCTATTTTGAAGCCCGTTAATCAAAGTTCATTTTAAAAGAAAAACAAAACAAAAAAAATCCCCCACAACCTTTCTCTGAAAAAAAAATCTTATCTAAAATCTTATGTTTAACAAGGCATAACTATTAGGTCAGCTTACATTCCTGAGAAGCATTTGCATTTTGATCCACCATTAGAAATGGACCAAACTAGAACCATTTATCCAAAACCATGCCATATGTTACATGGGAACTGAATATCATATGGCAAAATCAAACCACCCTTAAGATTGTCCATGTCTCTGGATCATTATGGAATATGAAGCCAGAACTATCACAAGTATGAAGTAGAATATTTAGTAATTTTCCATTTAGGAATACTTCTTTCAAAAGACTTCCATATGCTACAATAGAAGAGTCACTAAATAGGCCTAGAAGGGACACACTTCTTGAATGTAGTTTATTCCAGCTCTTTGCTGGACTGCATAGCTGTAATCACGAGTCTCCTCGAATGTGCAGACAGAAATGTCTAGCCACTTGCTTGTTTTCTTCCTCCCACACATCTTCCAGCTAGTTCAGAGAAAAACCATGCCAAAAATCAAACACTCAGGAACATCATCTGGATTTGTGACAGTCTTTTGGCAACCTTGCATCTATGAGTCAATGAATAAATGACATTACTCCAGATACATATCTGTAGTATTTTTATTTTAAGAGACTACACTTTGTTTAGAACCCAATTACATTTGGCCCCAATGTGGCCATGCAGAGGAATCAATTTTCCAACCCTTCTCCCTATGTGACCATGTTGGGGTCCCCCAGAGCTTGAGTCTAGGCATGAGGAGGAAAGCAGGGGCTGTGCATCTGTACTCCACTCTTGAGAAGGTGGGTGGAGAGGAGTGGGGAGGTGGTGGAGACATGTCCAAGGTGCTGGTTATTGCAACTGGTAGGAGGAATATGCCATGCTCATTAAAGGGCTGTACAGCTTACTGGAGCAAGAGTCACAATTAGGGTTGTTGATTAATGGCAGTTAAATTGTGATTAATCGCACTTTTAAACAATAGAATACCAATTTAAATTTATTAAATATTTTGGATGGTTTTCTACATTTTCAAATAGGTATATTTCAAATATATTTATTTCAAATAAATATAAAATGAGCACTGTACGCTTTGTATTCTGTGTTGTAATTGAAATCAATATATTTGAAAATGTAGAAAACATCCAAAAGTATTTAAATAAATGGTATTCTATTATTATTTAACAGCGCAATATGTTTTTATAAAAAGAAAAGGAGGACTTGTGGCACCAGAGAGACTAACACATTTATTTGAGCATAAGCTTTTGTGAGCTACAAGTGAGCTGTAGCTCACGAAAGCTTATGCTCAAATAAATTTGTTAGTCTCTAAGGTGCCACAAGTCCTCCTTTTCTTTTTGCCAATACAGACTAACACGGCTGCTCCTCTGAAACCATATATTTTTATAATCGCTTGACAGTCCTAGTCACAATTCCTCCCCAAAACTCCTCCTGAGACAGGACAGTTGCAGTATGTTCCAACCCATATTCAGAGGCCTGAGTAATGTCTCTATCTAGCTCATAACTACATAATCCAAGCATTAATCAATAACAATAGTTGCACATATATTTATTGTGTAGCATAAATGGGGAGGATGGCATGTTAGAGAACCAGTAAAAAGACTGCAATTTACAATCTAGTTCCTATAAAAACACTGCAAGTGATGATCAGCCATTTGTGGTGGGTGAGCATGGGTATAGAGATGACTGATGGTAAAAAGTCACGAGGTAAGTTTATGATCTTGATGTATAATATAGAAATACTCTCCACTTTCTTTAACAGCATGAAAGACAACACAAATGAATTGAACTGCTTATATAAAATGTGAGAAAGACTGTAGCACTGTGTGGCATGTCTCTTAGCACAGTGACAGACATATTGCACTTTTTTTTTTACTGCAGCCTGCCACGCGTATAAGGTACGTCACAACTGTGATCTGCTTTTCACTTCACTGTGAGACGTACCACAAAAGTGCTGCAACCCTAACTGCAAAAGATTGCAGTCTATATTGGTTGGTTTTATACAGTGAATTATGTGAAATGTGAGATCACAATAGAAAGGATTGAATGCTATATTTCCTGCTCTGTTGGATTTTTATAATTTGTTATTTACTGGATCTGAGCAATTAATTTGAGAAATTTGAGTTTAGCCTCCTCTGGTTTTGAATTTTTAATGATCAACGTAGGCTATTTTTGACTAGTGAATACATTCAAGATTTGCTGAACGCTCTTGGCCAGTAATTTTTGGGTCTGTAGATGGTTAAAACCAGTTGCTTGGGCATACTCTATATTTAAAATTTGAGGTGCGTTGATTAGTTTTAATTGACACATACTGTAGGTCACATGGCATTGCTTCCATTCCTCATTCAGTTAGTGTATGTGTGTTAGTGGAGATCTAGTTCAAGGGAAAAAGTGAGAAGTTGTGCCCCCCTAGAGAGCAACCATTTTGGGAAGTCTTGCCAGTCTTCAGCAGGGGGCAGGTATGATGGGTCTTCAAAGGGACGAGAGCAGTTGCCACACTTTTGGGACATCTTGTGCCTGCTGAGAGAGATAACACCTCAGAACTACCTGCCCCCCCATCAGAAGATTCATCGGACAAAATAAAAATAGAATTAAATGATAAACTCAGTGACAGACCATGGGCCAAATTTAAACCCAGTGAAAACATAAGTAAGTGTGCAAACTTATCAGGACAGCTGGTGACCAGGCATAGCTGGGGCAGGAGCAAGCTGAGCAGAAGCAGTTGGTCAGAATTACCAGGTAGATAGCCACCTTATTGGGGATACTCCTATGTTGAGCAGACTGGAATGGCTGCTTTCATGCGGAGCCTATATATCTGCCTTGGGTCACCTGGTTAGACCCTGGCTTGTGGTTTGGCTGGACCTTTAGGACTTGCAGGTAATTACCTCAAAAATGACTCATCAGGCTTAGAACACTCAGTTCAGGGATGACTCAACAGGCTCAAGGATGACGCATCACAAAACTGTCTTGAAATCAATGGACGCCCACCTGTTTACATTAGAAACTCTATATATGCCCCCCCCCTTACCGGTCAGCAATACACATATATTGAAGTTTACCTGAATAGAACAGACTTTGTACTGAGATACCAAGGGCAGAAGTTGGAGTCTTACAGGCACAGACCATGAAAGCTCTTCAGGTTGATGACTCGTTTTATTCATTAAACCCATATGACACATGCTTAAGTCTCTTCGAAGCTTGAAGTTAAGTTTGTCCATAAGTGCTTTGCTGAACTGGGACCTAGAGCCTTAACATTTATTTAGAAAATGAGTCAGTTACATTATGGCTGCGTCTGCTCTATGACCTAGGAATGCGATTCCACTGCTGGCAGACACATACTCCTCCTAGCTCTCCTCGAGCCAGCGGGAGCATAAACAGCAGTGCTGTGCAGTAGCGTAGGACACAGCAGCAGAGGCAAGGGTTTTGCTGTGCGGAGTACCAACCGGCCTGAAAGTGGAGGGTATGTACTCAGCCAGGCCTCCACGGCCGTTACCAATGCTACTGCGCTGCACTATTTATACTCCTGCCAGCTGGAGGAGAGCTAGCGCGAGCGTGTGTACATGAGCAGGGGAATCATGCCCCTAGCACAAAGTGAGACACAGCCTTTGATGGAATCATGCCTGCTGTGGTTTGTCACACACGTTTAATTTCTTTCATGCCTTCATGCTTTTTTCATTGTTTTTGAAGGTTTGAGGGATTTATTCTTAATGAAAAAAATAGGGGGGGGGGACTGTAGCAAAGTGATGTCTCTCTTCTGTATTTCAAATTGCTAGGAACCAAGAAAACAAAACCATACACTTTCCATGTGTTCCGTTTTAATAAACTGTACATTAGTTTCATTCAGTGGCTCCAGCCTCTGGCTATCCATTGTACTGCATATTAGTTTTAAATACACATTGCTTGCAATAACACTATAGCAGGAGCTGTGCCTCCAGTTAAGAAATGGTTAGGATTGCTTTACATTTGCAGTCCCATTGAAAACATTTATTGAATCAAAGGGGAAAAATAAATGTGGTCCCTCAGCTCTGTCAAGTATAAACTGTTATTGATCCCCTAAATGAAATTTGTCCATGCTGATCGATCAAACACATTATCTTTTTCCCCCCAGTCTATTACCAGCAATTGGAAACTCAAGCATCAATAGCAGCTTGACCACACATGACTGTAAATTTAGCCTATATGCTTCCAAAATCTGAATTATTTTGCTTCTCCCCCACCTCCGCAAAGAGCTCAACTGCTGCATTGTGACTATTTCTTTCCTGAGCTGAAGGTTAGAAAAAATTAAATTTAATAAAAAGTTGAAAATTGTTTGTGTCCTATAAAACTCAGGCAGCATGGCAATGGCTGTTAGAAAGGAAGGAATCACTGGATGTACACACCATAATCTTTAGTGTCAAATGTGTTCTGGTGATGTGCTTGCACACTGATGTGCATCTTATCTTACTTCAAATAAACTGGTTTCAGAGTAACAGCCGTGTTAGTCTTTATCCACAAAAAGAACTGGAGTACTTGTGGCACCTTAGAGACTAACAAATTTATTTGAGCATGAGCTTTCGTGAGCTACAGCTCACTTCATCGAAATTGATTGATGCATCCGATGAAGTGAGCTATCGCTCACAAAAGCTTATGCTCAAATAAATTTGTTAGTCTCTAAGGTGCCACAAGTACTCCTTTTCTTTTTTCAAATAAACTTAACTATGTTTAACATAGGGCAAGACTTCAGACTTTTCACCCATTCAGTTTCTTTTAGGCATTGTGTAATAATGGCTGATTTCATTCATTAGCTTGTTAATGGAGAATAACCTATAGAGCAAAAAACACTGAGCTCATGTCATGTGAGCAAGCTATTACCCAAAGCCTTTATCAAGGGTGAAGAGAGTATCAGGATAGTTTACATCTTACTGTAGTCTTGTGTTATTAGGTTGAGAGAGTGTGTGCGTTTGGCGCTTCCACCAACACTGGAATTCTGAGTTCCTTTACCCCTTTTATACCTAGTTCTATAGTAGTAGTAGTAGACAAAATCCTAGACATGTGAACAGTCCTATTCATGCTAAGTTTAATTATGAGCTTAAGTGCCTTGCAAGATTAAGGCTAAAAGGGTCAACAGCCTCTGATGAGGTTATAATTGTTGTTTCTTCCAAACAGTACAACTACACTGCATACAGTCATCAGAGCAGACAGATGAAAATAGTATAAATTCCCTTCTATGGTGGCTGGAGTTATTGTGTGTGAGTCCTGTATGTTACTGGACTAAAACTGAAACTGGGGTCACTTCAGTTCACAGGCAGCTGCTGTGCCAGATGAGCAAAGGCAGATCTCCATCAGTAATTTCCAGTAGGTGCTGTATGCCAAGCTTTTCTCAGCTTTCTACATATTTGACAGTGGTGTTGCTCTATATCTCGCTCCTAGAGGATGCGTAAAATTGGTGTTACCACTGCAACCTACTTCCAGAAGCTGGAAGTATTACACCATAGCACTCCTTTTCCTGTCATCCCATGGAGCAGGAAACACAAATCCTATTTTGAACCAGTCTCTTAATGGCAACACAAGATCTTACCCAGTAGGCCAGAGATATTATTCAAAGATAGAAGTGTCAGAGGATAATTCCAGATGTCTAACTGTAAAATGTGTATAAACCTGTACTGAATGTATACACCATTAAAAGTGGTCAAATGTAACAATTCCTATGTTTTTATTTTCACAAACTAGCAAGAGGAGAGGATTTGGGGGTGAAAGTTTAAGTACCTTGTTCCAACTAGCCCTTTTTAAAATAAGAATGTGAAATATGTTGTCACATGAATCTAGTTTATTTGAAACTTCAATAGATTGCAATTCTACCCTCCAGCAATATTTTTCATAGGGAAATCTTTACTATCCATATAGAAAGTCTACATCTCACAGTGCTATCAGTAATCATTTGTTACATTTAGGAGAGGATGAATATATTTTTCCTGTTTGATTTACATAAATGCTACAAAAAGAAAAGGAGTACTTGTGGCACTTTAGAGACTAACAAATTTATTTGAGCATAAGCTTTCGTGAGCTACAGCTCACTTCATTGGATGCATAGCTCACGAAAGCTTATGCTCAAATAAATTTGTTAGTCTCTAAGGTGCCACTAGTACTCCTTTTCTTTTTGCAAATACAGACTAACATGGCTGCTACTCTGAAATAAATGCTACAAGTAACACAATTTTACCACGTTTGTGGACAATGTGTGGTTTTCCCAATCTGTTTTTACCTCATGTACCTATCAACAGCATAAACTACTTGCCTATGCATGCAGCTTAATCAGATTTTTTTTTAATCAATTTGCTTTACAGCCATTTTATGCTTGTCTGAGGTGAATTTCCAACTGCTCAAAAGAGTTTAGATCTTCAAAAAGTGCTTAATTTCCAGGTTACTCTTGTTTCTTAATAATCATCATGACGGACTTACTCTCTGGTGTTGTCAATAGCTCATATGTTTGTCTTCTGTCTTGCTGATAGGTAATAATTTTCCAAGCAAGCTAAGGGACCTGTGACTCTTTATTAAAACTAATAAGAAAGGGAGTCACAGGTTTTTAAAAATCACTCAGGAAATTATTACTGACAACTCTCTCGAATCATTAAGTAGAAGAACAGCAGTAAGAAGTTAAAATGCCCTATCTGAAAGGAAGCGGATGATTTTTCTGCAATGTACATTCAGGACACTAAAATTATTTAATGAAATTTCATTATGAACAAACAGTACCTTACACTACAAATACAGTCTTTAAACTACACTTGAAATAACCCACAATACATGTTCAAAGATTCACTGGTTCTTTCCTAATGCACTCTGTTGTTTATATTAAATTTAAGAACTGGACAAAAGATGATTTTTAAATGTGAAATTTCACTTAATTTCAGGAGTGCAAAACTGAATTTACACTTTTTTGTAAGTATTTTGGGCAGTCGTTATTTTTCATTTCAAAATAGATTAAAACCTAAAAAACTACCATTCACGTAAAATGTTGTGCTTCTGAGATTTCAAGAGGTAACAGCTGTAACATAGTGGCCATCTCTGCAACTTTTGTATTGTCATTGAGGAGAAAGGGACTAAGCAACAGAAAAAGAGAGGGGAAAAATGTAGTGTGAATAGTAAGGGCCAATGAGGACCGAGTTAGGAATTAGCTCTCTCTTTTTTTCCTGCCAAGTGTCTGCAACTTTATTGAACCTTAAGATATTGCCTATAAACAACTTGTCCTGGAGTTGGTGAGCAAGTGGGGAAGGTTCTAGAAGGTTCAGTATTTACAGTACATCTATAACGCCAGGCTGTCAACAGCCTCCCCATTTTTCGATGCTCAAATCCCAACATTCCCCAGGCCTTACAGCAGACAGTGGTTCCAAATAGAGCCATCTCCACCTGCTACTGTTCCATTATAGGAGCAGTGTATTTCTATTATACCCAATCCCAGCACTTGAAAGAAAGGCTACAAATAAACCAATTGTGACATTCCTAACAAAGGAGGGCTGTCATTGGCTGGTGGTCACCCTGTCTTGTGGAAGCAACACAGACTTGCCATGAAGGACTATTCCTCTTTATGCTCCAATGGTCTGATCTAAAACCCATTTAAAACAATGGGCTTTGGACCAGGCCAAACCTGACCCAGGGATGCTCACACATGTCCACGTGTTTTTGTGTGATGAATGGTCTTACCCACAGAGATCCCTCTAGTCAACAAGTGAGAGCAGTAATAAGTTACCTATTATAAAAGCACATAGGAGAGGCAATATGGTGTAGAAGGACCCACTCCTGCATCCTTATATGTTAATAGCACTTTTACTGCTGACTTCAATGGATGCAGGAACAAATCCTAGATTAGGTGTCAGGAAGCCATTTTTATTTGCATTTCTGCAGCTGGCTCAGAAAATTTGAACACGCCATTTAACCTCTTTGTGCCTCACTTTCCTCCTTTATGAAACAGGAACTGTAAGTATTTTACAGAAGTTGAAAGTATTAAAGATATTCAGATGAAAGGCACAATACAAGTGCCAAGTATTGCTTTTAAATGTTGTCATCTGGTAACAACAGCTTGTACCAGTTCTAAAATTACTAATTACCTCTACACTTTATACCAAGGGTGGGCAACCTGCGGGCCGCATGCGGCCCACCAGGGTAATCTGATTACGGGCTGCAAGACATTTTGCTGACATTGACCATCCACACGCATGGCCCCCCGCAGCTCCCAGGGGCCGCGGTTTGCCGTTCTTGACCAATAGGAGCTGCGGGAAGCGATGGCCAGCACATCCCTGTAGTCCGCCGCTTCCTGCAGCTCCCATTGGCCAGGAACGGTGAACCGCAGCCACTGGGAGCTGCGGGGGGCCATGCCTGTGGACGGTCAATGTCAACAAAATGTCTCGTGGCCCGCAATCAGATTACCCTGATGGGCCGCAGGTTGCCCAACACTGCTTTATATAGTAATAATATTAGAATGTACCAGTTAAATTATACAATAAATCAATAATCAACAAATTCACCCATCCCATCTAATGCAATGATTGGACAGTCATTTAAGTTTGTCCCGTTTGCTACAAAATTGTTACTAAAAATGATTAAGCCCAATAAGGTCACAATGGTGTACAAGCTCATAAGTCATGCTGCTTAAAAGGTAATGCAGGGTGATCATTATTCAGACAAAAATCTTTGTTTGGGCAGTAAACTAGCTTAATTTGCACCATAATTATACAAGGCATAACTTGCCATCTAACAGTAAATAGATAGTTATGTGCCAGTTCAGCATTGAGATGGGAAAGAATAGGAGTTTACTTCCTAGAGTGAGAACACTTACAAAGTTAATTCCTGTACCTAAACTGAACCAGTAATACTTCTAAAACCAGAATAAATTTAAATGCACCCACTGTATGAATACTTAAACCTAACTGTCCTTCCATATTATCCAGGAGCTCAGAATAAAACCCTGCTGATCCAGAAGGCTTGTGGCACTTCTGCTAAAACAATAGGCCCCTAAAATATTAATTTTAGATGTACTGTAAATACTGAAATAAAACTATGTTGAGTTCAGTGTTTGCTAATAGACCCTGGGATAGCCACCTGTTTTTTATTTTTATTTTCTAATAATAGTTGGATTATAGTAATGTCACGCAAACCTACAAGTATTACAGTGAGTTGTTAGGAGTTGTATGAGGAGAGTGTTTGTTTTAATGAATGGCACTCCCTCAAGTTTGCACTACTTTGCAAAATAATCCCACAAATTCTGTTTCATCTCCAGAAGTACATGGTATGTCTTGTTGTCATTAAGGCTAAATCCTGTACTTGCCTGCTCAGGAGCACAAGTCATCAGGAAGTTAAAGTCCCACAGGCAAGCAGCCTTGTACTGTGTGAGATGGGATTCTGGAATTCTGCTCTGGTGCACAAGAACATACTGTGTTCAGCAACACGTGTCTAAAGCAAAGAAGCATACATAGCAAGCATATGGAAAAGATTATTTACCACACAAGCTAGTATGTATTTGCTGTGAATTGAACTGCATCAAGCATGACAAAGGCACAAATGATGTGGCTACATAAGGACAAATACCACTCAATAGAGTTAATATAGAAGAACAGGAAGTCTGATGTGTGTTTGGTTTGAAAAGCAGTCTGTAAATTCAGATGATCAAATGGGTTTATAACTGATTTGCTGAACAGGATGCAAAATATATTAATTCAAGAATGTTATGAGGTGTTTGAGAAGTGTAAGAGCAGTAAGATACTGTTACCCCTTTTGACCTGAGTGGCTGGCCAAAAATTTGGGGTCTAGTAGGTTGTTCCTGTTAGGAGGAGAAATTGGGGATAGTCAGGTATTTCTCTGACGCAGTTTGGTTTATTTACAAAGAATGTACAAAGTCCTGCATTTCTGAATGCAGAAGGAATCAGATAGCAGGAAATAGCTTCTTTTCCTCACAGCACCAAGAACACACTTTTCATCCTGCATCCTTGATCCAAAAACCTCTCCCCACGTTTCTTCCAAAGTCAGGCACTGTGCTTTTCACTGCTCCTTCAGGCGGTCTCTCAGGCCTGATCTATATTTAAAACATAGGTCAACATAGCTATGTCCCTCAGGTGTGTGAAAAATCCACACTCCTGAGTATTCCAACCTAACCTCCTCCCCCCAAGTTGTAGACACAGTTATGGTCGCTTGGGGATGTGGAGTTCCTACAATGTCGGCGGGGGGAAAACAACCTTCTGTCACTGTAATTTGTGTCTACAGAATGGGGTTACAGTGGCCTGGCTATGATGCTGTAGCTATGCTGCTACAATGCCCTAGTGTAGACACGACCCAAGTTTTCATCTGTATTGCCACACACCCACCCAATACTCAGTAAAATGCTCCTGGGTGGGTTCACATATGCCTTTAATCTTAGGTAAGGGTTTATCCTGTTTTGGCCTGGCACACATGCTAGCATCCAGCATCTCATCCTGTAAAATCAGCTAAGAGATGAGCCAGTAAACACATAGGACAGAATGCAAAAGAACTTCTGAAACTGCACAAGATTCTTAAGTGAGAAAGATTACCCGGTGAGTGGACTACTAAACACACTATTGTGAAATTGAGCTGTTGCACAACATGTCAGGTCATAATGTAATAACATTTTGAAACTGAAAGTTGTTTGGGATTTCAGATGTATCAATAGCAGATAATGACCCACAATTCATGAGTATCATTTTGGCAATTGAAGGCAGTTCAAGGCCTTACTATGCACAATCACATTGTTTAGCAGAAAAGTCAGCATAATTAGCAAAGGAACTTATTTTCAAAAGCCACTGAAGATTCGAGGGATCTGAACCTAGCATTGTTATAGTGTTGCTATGCTCCTCATGATGGCTCAGACCACTGCACAGACTTATACATGGGAAATCAAAAACCTTAAGTCCCAGCATCTAACAAGCTTTACAAGCCAGAGACAAATTAATCCTAAAGAAGTTATAATAGAGCTATATGCCAGGAGACTATAACAGAAAATAATATTATGATGAGGGCACCAAATGGTTCCCCCTCTTATAAACAGGAGAGACTGTTAGATTCCCAATAGAAAGTGGCTGTTGATCTGCCAAGGTAACAGCTGTATCATCCACACCAATGTCACATATGGTAACAACCACAGAGGATCAGTCTTACATGATAACTAGAAGACCTTTTTAGGGTATGTCTACACCACAATTAAACTCCTGGGGTTGGCCCAGATCAGCTGACTCGGACTCACGATGCAATGGGCTATGGGACCCTCCCTCCTTGGGGGCTCCAGCCTTTGCCCGAACAGCTACACCACAAATTTTAAAGCCCCACAGCCCCAGCCTGAGTCAGCTGATGCTGGCCAGCTGTGGGAGTTTAATTGCAGGGTAGATAAACCCTTAAGGACTGTCCCTCTATTTCTTGGGCCAGAATACTACTCATCTGATTCCAGTGCTGGCAGAAATATACACACACAATCACGGACAATGATAAACAGCAGGAATAGCAGACACAAGCTTCAGGTGTCAGATCCACAAAGGCCAACCAAGTTTCTACAGAAAGAATTGTTCTAAGACCAAGAAGAGGCTGGCTAATCAGATAGCTATCAACATTCAGAGACAGTAGTTACTGACAGATAGATAAGATTATTCTGTCTTTATAAGCCTCTCGGGATTCAGGTTGTCTGAACTCCATTTGAATATTTTATTAGTTGGTTGTATTAGTTTGTGGTGGTCTTTTTCAGTTGATATTATTTGTTAGGGCTCTCTTCACATTTAACCTGGCCTTGCTATTGACACCTGGCAGAAAGGTTTATTTGCCTTTTAAAAAAAACAAACAAAAACAGAGGGAAGATGTCAGGGTACGTTCCAGTATCCATTGGGGTCGGTCAATAATGAACCCTGTCAAGCAACAGATGTATTTACCTTTCATAACTGTGACCAATGAAAAGTTTAATATATTTTAGGGCCAGAAGGGACCATTTATGATCCTCTACACTGACCTCCTGCTTAACACAGGCCAGAGACCCTCACCTAGGGCAGGTCTACACTACAGAGGGAATCAATGCTTTGAGATTGATCCACGGTGGGTCTAGTAAAGACCAGCCAAATCGACTGAAGATCTCTCTCCAGTCGACCCCTATACTCTACCCCTGATGAAAGAGTAAGGTAAGTTGACAGGAGATTTTCTCCCATCAACCCCCCACGGTGTAGACCCCGCGGTAACTCGACCTAAGGTCCATCGACTCCAGCTACAGTATTCACGTACCTGCAGTTGCGTAGTGTAAGTCAACTTACTGTGGTAGTATAGACATAGTCCCAATAGTTTCTGCATCAAGCCCATATCTTCTGTTTGGGCTACAATGTATCTTTTAGGAAGATATCCAGCCTTTACTGAAAGACTTCAAGTGACGGAGAATCCACCATGTTCCTATATAGGTTGTTATGATGGTTAATCATCATCACGGTTAAATTCAGACTAGAAATAAGTCCACTGTTTTGTCTAGATTTAGCTTCCAGCCATTGGATCTCATTATGCTTTTATTCCTTTTAGATTAAAGAGATTGCTATCATCAGAAATCTCTTCCCCATGTAGGTTTTTATAGACCATGATTAAGTCACCTATTAATCTTCTCTTGGACATACTAGATTGTGCTTTATACCAAGAGACTTAGGTTTCCAAATCTCTAAACATTCTTGTAGCTTTTTTCTGAAAAGTTTCCAATTTTTCAACATAATTTTTAATGTTTGAATACTGTGTCCAGTTCCGGTGTTCAGGTAATGGTGTTACTAATGTATACAGAGGTAATACCAGTTCCCTACTTCTACTTGATATTCCCCTTATGCATCCAAGGATCATTTTCACTCTCCTCACTACGCATTGCACTGGAAGCTCATGTTCAGTTGGTTTTCTACCATAAACCCTAAAACTTTCAGTCCCTGTACTACAGGACACTGTTTCCCAGATTGTAGGTGTGACCTACATTCTTTCTTTGTAGATGCATGAACTTGCATTTGGTTCTAGACATACCCCATTATATGATGATTTGCTATTTACAACTGCTTTTTGAGACCTCAGAATGTCATGTGAAACTAAGTCTAAAACTATTATGTCAACACAGTTACCCTCAACCAAACTTGTAAATCTCAAATAAAAATATATCAAGGTGATTAGGGACAGGAAATAAAGACCAATTTCTCTCCAGTAATCTTGCATACCACCCTTTTCTTACAATCCTTCGAGAGACATCCATCTCTGTAATGACATATGGCAGTATCCATCTCCATGTGGAAAATGTGTGCAGCTGCCTACCACTGAATCATATTTGGCCCATAGTGAACAACAAAAACAACTTCTCTTTACAAGCTGTAAAATCTTGCGTTAGTTTCTATTCAGAACTTCCATTAGCTAGACTTGGAGTTCCACATGCAGAACATTAGCAGGATTTAGCATATAATATTTTAGGATAGCAATATCATGAAGACAGAAAGAGGTGTTGATTTGATTTTGCCACTTTCAAAAGCAAAATTTCCTAGAACTTCTTCCAAAAAAAATTTACCTTTGGGATTAAACAGATGTTTCAAGATGGAAACTTTCAGATGGTTTCATAAGGGAATTTGTTTGAGAAAGTTGAAGAGGAAAATGTACCTTAGCCTTAACTAAAGCTTTCAATTAAAGCTATTAAAATAAAATAAATAAATGAAATCACTCATCCACCACTGAATTGCAATCCCTTCAAACAGAATATGGCCGCTGCTCTGTGCTAGTCAGGCTACACAACAGTTTTAGAAGTACAGTATACTGTTTCCAACTGAAGCTACAGGTCCACAAACTGCACCAATGACCAAATGACTTGATATTTTTCATGGTGAAAAGCTGAGGAAATGCAAACACTTAACTGTGTCCTATGAAGGTAGACAGACGGAGGTTTTTTATTTGGTGAATTCACCAGGACTGACAACAGTAGCAGCAGCAAACAGCTTTTCAACTACCCAGAAAGTTTATTTCTATCAAAGTTCAAGCAATGAATTTCAATTTTTCTAAGAAAAAGTCTAATCTCCCTGGCAGATGCAGTATCATCTGAATATTCCACATATAATTTCACTTCATTGCTCCCTGTCTATTTGAGCTTTTTTTGAAAGCTGTAATTACATAAACAAAGAGCCTCCCACACTCTGACTGTGGAAAAATACATATTAACTCCAGACATGCTGTGGGTGTTCTGTACTTTTTTTTTTAAGCAAGCTTCTCATTTGTCAGAAACTATTAAATACTGTCTAAAATAGCAATAACGCAAAATGTGTAATGGTAGCAACTGTCATTCTCATTCACTGATTTGTTTAGTTCTATTATTTCTTGTTTTCTTATATTAAGGGATAGATTATGAAACTACTACTGCAGTATAAAACAAACAATACTTTTCCTCACTAAATATTTGCAGATATGCTGTTTACAAAATGAGCTATGACATAGTTTGATATTTCAGTTTATTTGCTTGTGAGGATCTGATCAAGTAAATGAGTCAGAAATACGTCACTGTCATATGGCAGCAAAGGATGCACTTCCTTTGACAAATTATCTCCGCACATTCTTACAGATTTAGGGCCCAAGATTAATTGACACTGGGGTAAATCAGGAGCAATTCCACTGATGTCAAAGTTGCAGTGGTATAACAATGGTAGAAGTGAGAGGACAAACAGACAGTTTTAAAACTGGACTTATTAAAAAAACAATTTATGGGAAATTACTACTGATCATAAAATCACAGATCCAGATCCACAGCTGGTGTAAATCAGGATAGCTCCACTGAAGTCAATAGCAATGACTGATTTATAGCAGCCAAGAACCTGGTCCACGTACTGTATCCCAAATACAATGAGCCACATTCTGAAGTTCTTTCTTGGCTATTAAGAAGACCTTATTAGGAAAAGCTCTCATTGGCCAAGTGAAAACAAGAAATACATTTCTATTAGGAAAGTTTTCATTTGTGACATTGGCTGAATGTGTTGGCTTTTCATGAGTAGGTTAGTTCAGCACAGTACAAACTTGCACTACATGTATTGTAATCAGGCCATAGACTTTATTTTCAGTACACTATATTATCATAAGATATATTAATATTTAACTCAGAGACAAGATTGATCAGACAAAACAGAAATATAGATAAGAGACATGTTACGTGCCCTACGAAACAACTGGTGTGTTTCACCATAGAGAGGGTTGCATTTCTGTGAAAGATGAAGTGATGGCGCCTATGTAAAATTTATCATCTCATCCCCAAGATCCTAACATAACTTTAGGGTGGTATTTCACTTTTTCCACCGTCTCTTTTGTGTCTGCCATTGTGCTCCTTATTGTGGTGCAGTTTCATACTTCATTAGACTCTAATAAACCTTAGTCACAAAGAAGAAAGGAAAACTAGAAAGGAAAAAGCCAATGGCCAATTTAGCAACTGCTTTTGTTATGGACCCCTCCCAGGCTCTGCTTTTACCTCTATGACAAGTAGCCCCGTGTTTGAGAAAAATGCCACCACCACTTCAGCTGTAGTTGACATTCCTCCGCCAACCAACAATCGGCGTATCCCTCAAAAAGGCATTTTCAGAAGCATGGTGCAGTGCTAGTCTGAAGGACTTTGCAGCAGTAATATCATTCACGCTCCATTTCATATTCTTTAAGAGCCCGATTGTGATACCATTGGTCATGCCTGCTTAGCATCTTCCTTTGTGTGAAGTATCAGTGAAGTAAGTGGGATTGTTCTAGAGAAAAGTACTAGCAAGTGTGGGTAAAGCAAAAGGTAATAATTTGGGCCTATATAAACAAATTTGAGATACTTTCTGTGGAACAGTTTATTCCTTCATATTATAGTAGATGTGCTGACAGCTGGTCAGAAAACCTAGGAGCTGCAGCCAATCATTTCTGAGTATTTTCTTTAGAAACCAAATGTAAACCTAACCCTTCACTTTGAGTCTCAAATTTCTCAAAATAATGCTAAATGAACGTCCTAAGCCCAAAGTCATACCAAACATAGGTAATTTCATCTCAACTTTCTACAGTTCAACAGAATCTTTATTCAGAATTTAAGATGAACCATTCTGAGGGCTCTGAACGTGCATGAATATCTGGGACTGAATCCTATGGCTTTGTTTTCATAAATATTTCATGACAGCTGGTCACAGAGTAGGTCTTCTGGCTTCCACAAAATAGTCTTAGTTTTTAAAAACCAAAATGAAACCAGCCAAACCCACAGGTATAGAATAAAGTTGAACAAAATGCACTGGTTTTGCTTTGAAATTTGCCTCTTGCCATATGGGTTGGAGCGAGATTAAAACTCAATGAAAGGCAAATGAATATGAATCTATCATAAAAATG